>NC_090445.1:966674697-966832197 GCF_031143425.1 Pleurodeles waltl
TGATGTCTGGCGGGGTAATATTGCTTCTGTTTCTTATTCTTGGGACAGTTGTTCCCATGAGAATGTTAACTTTCCTGGATATCCCAGAAGTAAGCTTTGACCACCTGTTCTGCTACCCAGTGAGAGATACTTGCTCACTTTGTCAGGTCTGATATGAGCAGCTGATCTGGGACATGTTTTATTGCCTCACCTGGAGCACTAGGTCTTGTTCCAACTACTTTGCCAGTGTCTTCGTGGTGATAGCTAGAATGCCTTCCACTGGCATCCCATCATCTGCTGCCACATCAATAGCCTGTTTCTCCTTTGCTTCCTCAGAAAGGGATGGCAATCCTTCTCACTCACGACACCTCAAAAGCTGAAGTTGGTATGGTACTTCCTCTATCAAGACACAATGTCTTCTGCTGGGTTACTTCTACGTACACTGGCATCAGCAACAAGATTGAGATCCTCTGAAATATGATTCACATTGTTTTACAACATGTGTTGTCTATTAGTGGTAGAGTAGGACATCAAATGATGTTATACCGCTTGTCCTGACGAAGGCGCCATTATTTACAACTGTCTTAGGTTGACACGTCCTCCGATTTTGCTGTTTGAATGCCTTAACCATCTTCATACACAAGGAGAAAAGAGACCTTTTTAAAGGACTTTGCGCAGTATCACAATTTATCGTACTATACCTTCCCTTTATTAACTGGAGCCTTGCACAAATTTCCAGAAACATTCTTTATTACGAGCTCCTAAAAAATCTCCTCAGATTTGGTTGAGCCACTCACTGTGGTATTTAGCTACCAGATGAAAGGAGGCACCACTGATGAAGAGTGCCGCCGTAGGATGGGTGAGGTGTCTCCTCTAATATCAAAAAGATATTCATGTAGGCCACGAAAGGAATCCCCATTTAGTAGACTGATTGATAATTGGGATATTGTACTCTGTGTGATAAAGATGCCTTATCTGGCCAGCTGTTGGACACTGGATTTGATCATTTCTATGGGATCAACTATATAAACCAATGGGCAGCCAGACCATTTTTTTCAATATGTTTTTCACTTTTCATTGTTTCACCATGCCTTGCGCTAAGCATTGCACTGTCACTTCATTTAATAATTTAGTACCAATACCTGTACTCATTTGAGACAAAATGTAGTTCATTTAAATCAATTCTGCTGCAACCTTACTGGTTCAGGATTTACTTCATATTGAATTTTAATTAGTAAATACGTTACTGAACGTGAGGTGAAACCACAAAAAGTGTCTTTACACTCCAGATATTGACATTTGCAAATGCAGATATCACCAGTTCTCCAAAAAAGCAAGTTGTGCCACATATAAAAAGAATGCGACCTGCACTGCTTAGTCTACAAATCTGTACAACTGAACAAGTTATGGACTTCCAAAAAACCCAAGTCTAATCCCACCAACTCATCATTCAGTTTCTCCCAAAGATCACCGACCCTCGTGGGACGTGCTCTCAAAGCAATGAGGAAAAATTCATAATGAAATCATTACGGGTTCAGAAAAATTGTTTTGAGTTACTGGAAAATATGACGCCAAGGTTAGAAGAATGTAGTTTGGTGAATCATGAGAATATAATAGCTTGCCAGAGAAATATCCTTTCAAAAGTTTCAAAATTTACTGAAAAAAAAATAAAAAAAATGTTTGCCCTTGGGTAAATTTGTTACTTGTGCACTTTGTTCTATGCCATAAGTTTTTCACCCGCACGGCAACAATGGTGTGCAAGTGCACCTAAATTTGAGAAACAAAAATATGGAATTTATTTTTTCCTTAAAAGTGAGGTTTAGAATCAGAGCACAAGCGGAGAATGTGGGATGGAAAGCAGTAAGAAATGTGCAAGAAATTACTGTATTAGCACTTTAGCCAAATTTCAATTAGAGTTCTTTTTACTTGTGTTCCTTTTCGTTTTTGTAAGTCAATTGAAATAAAAAAAGTCTGCATGTACAAACTTCTTTCCAATGAAAAACTGACTTAACCCAGGCTCACTCATGCCAGATACGGGATCCTTGTTCTAGAATGTGAGCTAGTCGGCTAGAAATAGCCTATCTTAAATACAGACCCATTTAACCTTCCTAGCTGCAATGACCATTGTAGATGGCGCAGAAAATGCACCTGTGGTGGTGTAAGTTAATCGCAATATGTTGGCTACAATGTGCATTTACAGCACTTAAACATAAAGACGCAGGTCTTCTAGGAGCACCACAGTGCTCTGGTTGGGGTGCAGTTTAAACAAGCAGTGAAATATGGCATGGAAAGTGTCTTTACCATGCAGTAAAAGCATATTTTTATATACTTTCAAGTCACCCCTGAAATGTGCTTTGAAAGCCCATAGGCAGGGTGATAATATATAAAAATAGATCACACTACATATTGGTGTTTGTGTGCTCTCAAACTGAATTAAAACCCATACACTACTTCACTATGTAGGTTTTGGTAGAGATGCCAAGATAAGATTAACATTTTTAGTTCCCCACTGCACCTAGGAAAACACTAGAAAAGTACCCCAAAGTTATTACTTAATTGCCAAAAACTGATTTAAAAGTAAAATCAAAATTTGATAACGTAGGTGGAAAAGTAACTTTGTAAAAATATGCTTTTGTTCTGTATCAGCCAAAACAGGTCTAAAAAACAGTTTTGTCCCTCCAGAGCTAGAATACACACTCTGCTGGAAAGCAAACCTTTCTGACTCAACGAACAGCAGTCAGCCTCTGAGCCCAGGAACACTGACAACTTAGCAGGCATTAAATACTTGTAATGAACAGGATGAGTTGGAAGAACAAAAGGCATTTTTAGTGTTACCTCTATTTACTTGGGAGACGCCAGGGAGGGCTTTTCCTATTCATCCCCTGGACCCTCATAAACTGCAGCACTTTAGTCACAATAGGAGAGGACAACTGGTTTGAAGCCTGTCAGGATAGCTCACCCAAATAGGGGAAGGGCCAAGGAGCTAAAGACAGGCTTGGCAGAAGGGATCTGCCAAACTGAAATGGAAGGAGGGAGTGGTCCTGGGTAATTTTACAGCAAGACAAAGAGGAAGTGCTGCGAAAGGAGGTGCGAGAACTGCAATTTAAAAAATAATAATAATAAGATTGGATGGAAAAAATCTTTCATCACAGACTAGGCCACAGATTCAATCTAGCACTTCAGTCACTGTCTCCTCAGATTCCTTGGCCTAGGAAAATTTCACATGATGAAGGCAGCCCTGCTTGAAAAGGCTCCAGATTCCTGCTGGAAGAACAGAACTTACTTAAGGACTCCTCAATCCTGATGGCTCTCAGGGCGTAGAACTGCTCTCCAAGGGCCTGGTGGTTGGCCTCCTCTTAGCCTGCTTCAGGGAGACAAAAAGCCAAAGGACATCTGGCTCAGCTGATCACTGAGGACTGAACCCTACAGGCAAATTGTCTGGATATACACTTGGTGGATAAAAGAGGACCTAGGGGTTGCAAGATTGACCAGAAGAAACTTTCTCAGCACTTGGACAAAAGTGACACTTCGAAAACTATTCCACCTCCAAAGGACTGGGGAGAGGTGGTGAGACTTGCCTAGGCAGGCAAGAAAACCAGATCGGTCCGGTTTGGAGTTTTTTTGCAACAATGACAAATGGTTTGGCAGGACTTTGCAGTGAAGGTATCTGGCCTTGTGACACAGTGTCATGCTATTTTCCAGCCTTGTTCCGCTGGAGGATTTTAACTTGCAAAAAAGTGGTAGAGCCTGAAGGTAAAATCTTGAAATAGGGCAGAGAAGCAAATCTATTCAACCTATGAAGAGAACTCAGCAGTAACGAAATCCAGATTTGTCCAGCTTCAAACTTTTGGCACTAAAACAAACCGCTTCAGTGGAAGCTCAACAATGAGGTGTCAGACTACGAAGGACCCTTAATAGCCACAGCTCTGGACCTTGCTCCAATGGAAGATTTTGACTTCATTTCAGAGACAAAGTCCGATGGTAAAAACACTGACCAAGACATTCCAGCTGGCATATAGCTTTTTGCCTTAAAACCTTATACAATAATATATTTGGCCCCCCTTAATCTACTTAGAAGATCCCAGTGTCTTTTTGCTAATGAATGCATTTCTGCGGTTCAAAGGTGGTTTGGCAATTTTACTGTGACATTCTTTACTTAAAAAAAATAAAAAATAAAAATGTTGGCACTGTTCAAAAATTCACACAATTTTCTGGGGATTGCCTGCTATTTGTGCCACTTCTACCAGGGGTTGAGTACATATTCTCCAAGAATTGTGTTTTGACTTAACCAGAATGGATTTATTTAGTTGGTGGAGGGACCCACCTCCCAAATTAATAGCCCCATTCCTGACAGTATTATTATTATTTTTTTAAGATATGCTCAATATCTAGATTGTTTTCCACAAGCAGCTACTGAAAGATGGCAGGCAAGTTAAAAAGTAATAGTGTTTTGGTGTCTCTTGACATAATAATGCCATCTTGGAAGTGAGCATTATTGTCTTTATCAAAGATTTTTACAAGTTTCTTCATTATGCAGCACGTTGGTCAAACTACAGAAAAGGAGGTACACCAGCAAATGTTTCTGCATAGTGCTTCCAAGGGAAGGGGTATAGGAATTAAAGAAATCATGACACTATTCGTGTTGCTGCTTAGAAAAAAAACAAGTGGTCTGGCGAGAGATGTGCATCCCGACCCCTGCCTCCTAAATGATTAGTATTTCTTTGGTTGACGATGAGCGACTGGACAAAGTGGCTGTCAATTACTGGTTTGTGCATTTTATGTACACCGGAGAGTGAATTTGAGGGACAATTAGTAGTACGTTACTGTTAAAGACGACACTGTCTGTGCAGTATGCACTCTCTCTGAGAGGATGCTGCATTACATCAACGAAGTCAAGTCTGCCTGTGAACTCTCCGAAAACCAAATGAAACGTTCTGCTCTAAAAGCAGACTGCTTTATCAATCTTGTTCAAACATTGAGGCAAGCTCAAGAACCGCCCTTTTGCTATTTTATTGTTTTTTTTCTACTCTGGAAGCAGCACTCATTTTCACCTTAATCAGGTGGGACCCTGGCCAGGAGATGGAAATAGGGAAGATGGGCTGTTGCCAACCCCTCAAAAGACTGACATCAGAGTTAACTATGATCCTTACCTCTCCGAGGTGAGAGATTCCACTTAGCCTTCAGCGTGACTTGGTGGACACTTAATCAGTAATCCTTTCAGGCAGATTCTTGCTACGGTTATTTTTTCTCCTGTCAAGCATTAGTTTGTTTTATTCCACTCAATGGTCAGGGAAGATATGCGCATGCAGAAAATAGGTTAATGTTTTCTTCATTAACGAGGTTCTATTGGTAAATGTGTCTCCTGAGTTCTAAGAACTGTAATTACTTTGTCTCTTACTTTGCCAATTGTTACCTCCTCGAGATTTGTACATTTGAGGAAGCTTTCATGAGCCTGATCTAACATTAATGTAAACCCTTTGAAGATTACGTTTTGTCTGCATCAAACACTAGTGATAGTGCTGGCCTGCAGTCCAAATTGGTTGTGCTATGGGAGCATTCAGGAATGCTTTTGCTTGTGAAAACACAGAAAAAGTCAGACTCAGGATCAAAACCTAGTACACTAATGCCACAGAACTTGATTTGACAAAGCGTTTCTACAACAAGGGGTATGCTGGTTTTGGTAGAAAACCACATTGAGGCCATCAGACCACTTCGTAGGCACTACAAAGGTACTATATAATGTCATGTGCACCAGAACCCACCCCCAAAACCAAACTATTAAGGATTATTTTTTACTATTAACTTCAGAGCTCATGGAAAAAAAAGGGTTACTAATTTGGCTCACTCCAGGTCCACAAATAAAGCATATGCCTACAAATCGTGGTAATCGCGTTGATGAGTTTCACAACACTGGCCTCAAGTCATGTAAACTGTATGGAACTAAGAAGAAAAGTTCATATGAGAGCTCAGGCCATCTTTCAGCCCAAACTGCACAGATCGGGCTTGGATGTTTTTCAATTTTAAGGCATTTTTTTCAGAAAGCATTACACAACATAAGACAGGGCTAGCAAACGGATTTCTCTGAGAAGATAATTCTACCCAAAAAATAAGATGAGACAAAATAAGTGATAGTAGTATTTCTTGTATGCTGAAGTCTCTTCCAATTTAGCATGAAAACCTCAAGCTCATCTGAACGAAAAATTAAGAAAACCCACAATCTCAAACAAACTTTCTGTTTCACTTATAAATGTATAGGATTATGACATTCATCTCTTAATGCAGACAGTCTGTTCATCTGAAGTACGCACAAAACAGTTAACTGTGCACCTCTTATTATATCTGCTAAAAGCCAATGGCTTCCCCCACAACTCACATACCAAGAGTACAACGTTTCTGTTGGGTAAACACCGATAACTATTACACAACCCGTCACCTGACACCTATGACTAAACAAACATTCAGTTTTAATGTTCAAAATTTCACTTGTTTTCTTTTGCTGCTCTTAAAGGATTTCTTACGCTTCCTATATTGAAAAGGCAGTTAATAAATACAGTTTTACATTTATTTACATTCAATTATCCAAAAGACTTTCTAAAAAAAAAAAAAAAAAAAAAAATGTATTTATGCTTTTACATTTGTAACAATTCAAACAAAAGGCAGTTACTTCTCCACACAGTACAACCTTGATGTACAAACATGCTTTCAGAGCAATTCAATGAATATGTATCAAGCCCCACTGGCAGGGTCAAGCAAAGCAGTATATTATGACGATGATGTCCATATCACAGTCCAGTCTCTCCACTACCATGATGGATTTTACTAATTCGTAACAATAGTGTACCTGATGGAAGAGCCATCGATCTACACACTCCAATACCACTCGCTTGATCACCCTCAGGATCTCCTGTCCCCTTGCCAGTTAAATATTTCTGATAGAATCCCAAGAACTCTTTGGGTATGTTTTTCAAGTGGGATGGGGGGGGGGGACATTATGGGGTAACTCATATATATATGCATCTGTCTGATTACCACTAAACAACATATCTGCGTGCCGTTCTTTTAATGTCGACAAAGGGCCACGGTCCGACCTCACGGCCACCCTACATATTGCCAGCAGCATCCCCAGGGACACCAAGCATTTATCTTTAAATCTCTGTCATAGCCCAGAAAGGCTAGGAGGGGTGTGCGCTCCAGCCAATTCCCCATAAAAGCCCTTCAACGCGCCAAACACGTTTTCCCAGAAACGCTGTATGCCCAGGAAGGTCCATGCCATGTGGAGAAAGCCTGCCTCTCTCTCAGCGCATCTGGGACAATCTGCCGTGCTGCACAACCCATACTTGAAGAACCTAAGGGGCATGAAATATGTTCTATTGATGAATTTAAAGTGTAGCAGGCGGTGTCTGCCACTGAGTGAGATGTTACGCGTCATGGAGCAGCAGTAGCACCACTGCACATCCGTTAACTGGGTCCCTAAATCTCTTTGTCATTCCACCCTAGCTTTCATCAATCCGCTCTGGTTGGCCTCCTGGGCATATGCATAAAGTCTGGTCACTAGCTTCATAATTTGGGTGTCTGCAATAATCCCCCAGTAGTGCGCCCATGACATGTTGGGCCCTATAATACCGATACTGCAAAAGTGGGGGTCGCTGTTTGCACCTGTTCAGTAACTGATGTCCATGTGCACATCGTGCCCTCGTGGAAGAAGTCTCCCATTGTCTTGATTTCAGTTTTTGAAATGTGGCCGCCGCATTTTGTCGTGCCCCAGCGGGAACAAGGCACACCACTCCAAAGGTATATGGGGAGAGTACAACAGGGAGACCCCTGTCCGGCCATACAACTGTGCCATGTGAGTATGTTGCATGTAAATTGTGTTTAGGGAATTTACATGCCGACGAGTGGGAGGCTGAAATAGCTGATATAGCAAAGGGTGTGGGGCTGACATATTCGAATCCAACTTCAGGTGAAGCAACTCGGGGGAACCACATATCCAAGCTTGTGCAAACATGGAGTGGGTCACTCTATAAATATGTCTAAGTAGGGTGCGTTGAGTCGGCCCAGTTCATATGGCAGAGTTAGTACTCGCCACTGCACTATAGGTTGCTTTCCCGACCAAGCAAGTCTAATGAGGAGGTTTCTCAGATTAGAGAAAACTGACTTCGGCAGCAGCATAGGGATATTCTAGGCGAGAAATAGGAACCTCGGAGTACCACCATTTTCACGTGGGCTATTTGCCCCATCAGAGAGAGCAGCAACCTAATCAACCTCTCCACACTTCTTGCCAATTTATTGCATTACCGTGTGTAGGAAAATGCCCCTCATGGCATGTTTAGCCCCTAACATTTTGCCTTTTGTTGATGCTAGTTATGATTGAAAGTGTGCTGGGACCCTGCTAGCCAAGCCCCAGCACCAGTGTTCCTTCCCTAAACTGTACCTTTGTCTCAACAATTAGCAGAGTCCTGGCACACAGATTAATCCCTTGTAAGTGGTACCCCTGGTACCAGGGGCCCCGTGGCCAGGGAAGGTCTCTAAGGGCTGCAGCATGTATTTTGCCACCCTGGGGACCCCTCATTCAGCACATGGACACTGCATCACAGCTTATGTGTGGTGGTGGGGAGAAAATTACTAAGTCGACATGGCACTCCCCTCAGAGTGCCATTCCCACAACCCACTGCTTGTGGCATAGGTAAGTCACCTTTCTAGCAGGCCTTACAGCCCTAAGGCAGGGTGCACTATACCACAGGTGAGGGCATAGTTGCATGAGCACTATGCCCCTACAGTGTCTAAGCAAATTCTTAGACATTGTAAGTGCAGGGTAGCCATAAAGAGTACATGGTCTGGGAGTTTGTCAAACACGAACTCCACAGTTCCATAATGGCTACACTGAATACTGGGAAGTTTGGTATCAAACTTCTCAGCACAATAAATCCACACTGATGCCAGTGAGGGATTTATTGAAAAACACACACACAGAGGGCATCTTAGAGATGCACCCTGAATACCAGTCCAAATGCCAGTGTTAGGCTGACCAGTTCCTGCCACCCTGCCACATCCAGACAGGTTTCTGGCCACATCGGTTGAGTGCCTTTGTCACTCTGGGGCCAGGAACAAAGCCTGCACTGGGTGAAGGTGCTTCTCACCTCCCCCTGCAGAAACTTTAACACCTGGTGGTGAGCATCAAAGGCTCAAGTCTGGTGTTACAGCGCCCGAGGCCACTTCAGCTAGTGGAGATGCCCGCCCCTCCAAACACAGCCCCCCCCTTTTGGCGGCAAGTCCAGAGGGGATAATGAGAAAAACAAGGAGGACTCACCCACCAGTCAGGACAGCCCCTAAGGTGGCCTGAGCTGAGGTGACTCCTGCCTTAAGAAATCCTACATCTTATTTTGGAGGATTCCCCCAATAAGATTAGGGAGGAGGCACAAAGAGTGTAGCCACCCTCCAGGACAGTAGCCATTGGCTACTGCCCGCGAGACCTAAACACACCCCTGAATTGAGTATTTAGGGGTGACCCTGAACCCAGGAAACCAGATTCCTGCAACCTGAAGAAAGAAGGACTGCTGACCCGAAACCCCAGCAGAGACAACGGAGACAACAACTGACTTGGCCCCAGCCCTACCGGCCTGACTCAAAGAACCTGCACAGCAACCCATCCAGCGGGACCAGCGACCTTTGAGGACTCAAAGGACTGACCTGCACCTAAAGGACCAAGAACCTCCCAAGGACAGCGGCTCTGTCCAAAAACAACAACAAGAAACCAACTTTAAAAAGACTCTCGCCTCACTCCGGAAGCGTGAGTGTTCACACTCTGCACCCGACGCCCCCGGCTCGAGTTCAGGAGAACCAACACCACAGAGGACCCTCAGGCGACTCCGACGTGGACACCCTGTGTTGACCTCCCTGCACCCCTACAGCAACACCCGCAGATAGGATCCAGAGGCTTCCCCTGACAGCAACTGCCTGGTAACAAAGGAACCAGACGCCTGGACCAAGCACTGCACCTGCAGCCCCCAGGACCGAGAGGAACCACCTGCAGGACTGACCAGCAGGAGGCCCTCATCCTAGCCCAGTCAGTGGCTGGCCTGAGAAGCTCCCCCTATGCCCTGCCTGCATCACCAGAGTGACTCCCGGGTCCCTCCATTGCTTTCAACGCAAAATCCGACACCTACTTTGCATACTGCACCTGACTGCCCCTGTGCCACTGAGGGTGTATTTTGTGTGCCTGTGTGTGTCCCCCCCAGTGCTCTACAAAACCCCACGGTCTGCTCCCCAAGGACGCAGGTACTTACCTGCTAGCAGACTAGGACCGGAGCACCCCTGGTCTCTATAGGCGCCTAGGCTATTTGGGACCTACTTTGACCTCTGCACCTGACCGGCCCTGTGTTGCTGGTGCTGGGTGTTTGGGGGGTAACTTGAACCCCCAACAGTGGGCTGCCTATGCCCCGGAAGCTGAACTTGTAAGTGCTTTACTTACCTGAGAAACTATTACTTACCTCCCCCATAGCTTATTTCCTTTTTGCCAAAACTGTGTACATTACTGTTTTAATTCAAAGTTCCATTCTTACCTGTGTGAAGTACCTTACAATTTATGTACTTACCTAAATTCTGAATCTTGTGGTTCTAAAATAAATTCAGAAAATAATATTTTTCTATATAAAAACCTATTGGCCTGGAGTTAAATCTTTGAGTGTGTGTTCTCATTTATTGCCTGTGTGTGTACAACAAATGCTTAACACTACCCTCTGATAAGCCTACTGCTAGACCACACTACCACAAAACAGAGCATTAGTATTATCTAATTTTGCCACAATCAACCTCTAAGGGGAACCCTTGGACTCTGTGCACACTATCTCTCACTTTGAGATAGTATATACAGAGCCAGCTCCCACACTCTGGCTTTCTGCCAGTTGGAACCTGTGTGGGTTTGGATTCTTAAATATCGAACCAAGGCTGTCTCCCACTTAAGAGGGAAGTCCATATCTATGCAAGTTGTGGTTGACATTAGGGGGAACATAATGGATTTATCCCAGTTAATCCGCAGACTGGAGAGGACGCCATATCTTATTACCTCTCAGAGCATCGGCGCAAGATTACTCCTGGGGTCGTGTAAATGAAAGTATAATCTGCATAAGCGGCGACTACCAGGTTATATACTGGAAACCAGAGGCCTCGGTGTCCGTGGTATTCCCATAGTG
Organism: Pleurodeles waltl; assembly: GCF_031143425.1. Taxonomy (NCBI): domain Eukaryota; kingdom Metazoa; phylum Chordata; class Amphibia; order Caudata; family Salamandridae; genus Pleurodeles; species Pleurodeles waltl. The sequence goes on from NC_090445.1 coordinate 966,685,866, forward strand.
CACACGCGTGCAGTTCTGTGACAATCGTTTATAGCAGGGGTGACAGTGGACACTCCTGTCCAGTGCCCCTGGTGATAGATATTGTTTCAGAGACATAGCCATTAACCCTAACTTTTGCTAAGGGCACTCTATAAAGAGTTTGTACTAATTGTAGAAAAACTTCACCCACCCCCATGCGACGAAGCACTGCCTTCAAGAAAATGCCATTCCACAGAGTCGAAGGCCTTCTCGGCATTGGGAAAGACTGCAACGGCTCTCACCTCTGGATTCAAATGTTGTATGGCACCAAACACTGTGCGGAGGTTTGCCGTTTGTCTGCGGCCCTGGATGAATCCCGATTGTGCCGGTTTTATCAGTTTGGGCAGTAATGCTGCCAAGTTATCTGCCAGAATTTTTGCATAAATTTTAGTGTCAACATTTATTAAGGATAATGGCCTATAAGATGAATACTGTAAAGGGGATTTATCCGGCTTTAGCAATGTAATGATTAACGCTTCTCTCATAAAAAGCGGCATCTCCTTGGCTCCCGCCATTTCCTGATACAATGCCATCAGGTGGGGAATTAGTAAATCTATATAGGTTTTATAGAAAAAACACTTTCAACCCATCTGGTTTGTGAAAATGGCTTTCCCGTCTGCCATGCTTTTGAGGGCTCTACGAATCTCCGCAGCTTGCAGACGCCATTAGGAACTCTCTATCTGTGTTCGTCAACCATGGTGTTGTGATCTGCATCAAATAATCGGATATTGCGTCTAAATCTGGGGTGATCTTAGTTGTATAGAGTGCAGCGTAATGGTCACAAAATTGATCCACAATTAGGCAACCATTTTCATCTTGCTTCGCTAAAATTGTGTCCCTCTCCCTACTGGGGTGCGCTAGACCCACCAATGTCGCGGCCGGACCTTCCCTCTCCCCATATACTCCCACATGTGCTGGACTTAGTTATGTCCTATGTTCTGAAATTCTGATATCTTCTCATGGATGCGGCCTAGGAGATGTCTGTCTGCTGTTATCAGATGTTACTTCTCTAACTGCTCCAGAAGGGCTAAGCGGCCACGCAGCAATTTCAGGACCCCCAGCCTACTTAGCAATTGTGATCCCTCAGATATAGACTTTGAATATATCCCACACCATGCTTACGCTAGTAACTGAGCCAATGTTCACCTGAAAGAATTCCCCGATAGCTGTGGCTTGCTCGTCTCGGAACACTGCATCCACTAAAGAGTATGGTGGGAACCTCCACAAAAATGGGGGGGGGATTTGCCTCGGCCTCACCCCGATCTCTAGCGGGACTGGCGAGTGATCAGAGTATGTTCTGGGCCAGGGGTCCTGCACATGTGTTTGAGGAACAAGACTCCTGGATATCAACCAGAGGTTGATTCGTGAATGCAAATCATGTGCTGTTGAGTAATTAGTGAACCCTCCACCAGCTGAATGTCTGTGTCTCCATATGTCCACTAACCCAGTGTCTGCTGCAATCTTGTTCACCGCCTTAGCTGTATAGGCTGGTGCACCCCCTGATTGACCTTTCACTGGATCTAACGCACAATTAAAGTCTCCTCCCCAAATCTGCGGGAGGCTTCCCCATGTTGCCACTTTAGTAACTAATTCAAAATAAAACTGGGGATTGTCGAGGTTGGGGCTTTAAAGCCCGACCAGAGGAAAGGTGAGATCTCCTCTGCCACAATATATCTACCATTGGGGTCTGTCGCAAGCTCCTGGAGACAAATATGTGAATGTTTAGCTTCCCATATCATTACTCCCCTAGCATGGGATGTGAACTCCGCAGCCAGAAATGTCCCTGCATCCTCCTTGAGATAAGCATGTCACTACCCAGGGCTACATGCATTTATTGCAGTATAGCCATGTCGACCCTGTGCCGCTGAAGGTAGGCTACTACCTTCCGCACCTTCCTGGCATCATTTAATCCTCTGACGTTCCATGTCAGCAGCCTCATATTGTCCGACCCCACCCGGTCATCTGCCTCAGATATGCAGTCCGTCATGTAATGCGTGATGTACTATAGACTGTTATCAAATTGTTCCTAACGTGAGTCAGCAACCGCAATCATAACCAAACAAACCCAACTGGTAACTCATTGAAGGTTCCCCTCCCCCACCCACAACAGGCATTTCCCCAATCTGCCCGCTCTGTATATCTCCTCCTTCCCCACCCATTGTTCTGATATGAAATCACCCCCTGAACTCAGTGTAATACATGTTGGGGTGGATGTTACCCGGCCGTAGCGTTATATTCCTCATCCAACCAGCCAATTTACAGTTATGTTAGGCCTGTGCCACACCAGCTATGTGTTACATATATACATGCGTTATGTTTCACTCCCCCCACACCCTGACCCCCCCCAGCCCACCCCCTGAACTACATTGTAAACCAAATAGCACGCATCTTTGACCTAAGCCCAATGAACAAGTAGTGTCTCCTGTATTACATATCCACGTTTCAACCTTGCCTTATTTTCGGTCTGAGCAACCACAGAAGTCTCATGGAAACAGTTCTACTGTGTCTAACTGATCATTCTAACAGCAGGAACATTCGGCTCATATGCATTCTTTGACTCTCTGCTCTTAGGGAAGAGGCTGCAGTTCCATCCTGCCGACCCACCTTGGCCAGCCTTTGCTTCAAAAACTGGATAAGCAGTTTATGGTCTGTGAATAGCACTGGCTTGCCATCGACCATGACCCGAAGCTTGGGTGGGTAAAGCATGCGATAATCTATTTGTAGTTCTCATAGTTGGCGCTTCCCCGAGATAAAACTGCCTTCTTGCTTCTTGTACTTGGTGTGTGAAATTGAGGTAAAGCGAGATATCCATCCCTTCATATTGTAGTGTCTTTAGTTCTCTTGCTCATCGCAGGGCTACATATCTGGCCCTGTAATTCAATAATTTAAGTATCACCAGCCTCGGTGGCTCCCCCGGAGGAGGCCGAGCTGCCAACGAGTGCGCTCTCTATACCACAAACATATCTGAAAACGTTTTGCGACCTGGTAATGACCCCGCAATGCCTCTATGCGATGATTGTTTCTTTGTGATCTGGCCTCCAAATCCTCGACTTTCATCTGCAGGGCCACTAGGGTCTTACTCATGATGGATTGGGTGGAGTTCAGTGTTGTACAGTCATCCTCTATATCTGAAATGCATCTGTCCGTCTGATCAAAGTGCTCCACATGTTTGTCAAGTGTTTCGGTCATCCTATCCATCCTGAAGAATAGGGAGACAATTTCATTGTCTATTTGGCCCAAACTCGTTGCATTGCAGCTAGTATCTGCTTTAAGTCAGGCTCTTCCTCTGGTGTTGAGACCCCTCCCCGGTCCAGGGTCCGGTGCGGCCATCTTCTCTGCTTGTGTTTTATGAGCTTTACGCTGGTCAAAACGTAGCTTGGGCTGGTTTTTATCACTTTTGCCCATGTTGATCAGCACGGCCAAAAAGCAAGTAATCCTTGCCGCAATGGCTATGAATGTGAGCAGTCGCCGTTATGTAGTTATACGGTTGTGCTTTTCAGGCAGCAGGCGCAACTCAATCTCTTAGCACCCCTCTAAACCAATGTGTATCTTTACACCTTAGGGGCTAAGTTACATTGGCTTCAATTTGTCATGTCTGCAGCATGTCGGATAGCAGCATCTGGGTCTGGTCGCTCCCTGCGCGTGTGGTTGCTGGGATCTGATGTGGCTGCGTTGTGCGCAGCTGCCCACCTGGCAAGGTGCTAATGCCTGCACCTTCCGTGCCAAATGTTGCCTCCGCCACCACCTTGAGTTTGCCCCAGCTCAATTAAAGCAGCCTGTCTCATTCTGCAGGCAGCCACTCTCACCTGCCCACACCTAACAGTTTTCAGCAGCTCCCTCCCAGCAGTCAATGAGCAATCCTGTTTGATCACACTAGGTCACCAACCACAAGGCAGGCCAGCCAGAGCACTCTCGCTGGCTTATGCTCCAGTCCCGTGCAGGCTACTTCCAGGCCTCCACAGTGGTGGCTCACTGTACAGGCCACCGCAGTCTCGGGATCGCTGCAGGGGTGCCATTTCTTTTAATTTCAGGTCCCCAACATGCTTCGGCTACTGGGGACGCAGACTGGGGGTCAAATGTTGCAGCATTGAGATTTCTTTATAGATTGTTGGTGGCCGGTGGAGCTCGGTCAGTGTGCAGCCATCTTGTTGCCGGGCAAGCTCCGCCCCCCCCCCCCACCCAAAGGACTTAACCTAACAGACAACACCAAACACCATATTTGTTCCACCAAGCAAGGAAGCAATTGTTTTACTGCCTTTCTCTGCATTTTTGGTGTCATGACGTCCGAATTACAAGTGTATTGTATGGAATAAATCTTTCCAGTGAAAACACGAGGGACAGTATTTTCTGTAAGCCACAATAGTACTACCACTCCTGAAACATGCATGAGTTACATGAAATGACAGATTCCAATACTTTGTTTAAGGCAGGACGTCTTTTTTAAGAACACCACTTATAACATGAAATATCACATGATTGTAATAAATAATAACTAATACCTGAAGCATGACTCTTGCTTTTCACATTTATTCTTTAAATCATAAGGCAGTAACTTTACATAATGCACTACAGTACAGAGCACCTACATTTTTGAAGAAGTTGGCACTAACTTATTGAGCAAGCAATGTAAATAAAGCCAAATCTAAAAGTGTGTGAGCTAATCAATAACCTCAGACCTCGAAATTGTCTTTTGTTTCTTCTTTTGTGAAGATAAGCTCATTAATAAAAGCCTCAACAATTGCGTAGGTAAAATTTTAGCAAACCGAGGGGAAACTTGAAGTTACCCATTGCTATAACCAAGGTTGGTGCAATGAGTATGTCAAAGCCCACAAATGTTGACTGCCAAGAATGCCATTTTTGTTTTTAAATACTTTTTATTGAAGTTTTAATAGAAACAGTGAGGTGCCTTCAGAGCTTTACAATGGTATGTTCTGTTCGACATTAGCCAGTTATTGTCAATATACTGCTTAATGTACACATTTCAATATTTCATATTAATGAAGACATTCTTGCATATTATTCTTAACATCAACTGATGAAACAAAATTGGACTCCGAGTTTCCACAGTGTCTATCAATGGATCATCTTTGATGTATATGCTCATATAGGAAGATGCTTCTGCTCTGGAGCCTCCCCTTAATTCGTCCCCCTCCCTGTGTCCACTGCAGCTTTAAGTTCTCCATGCGTTCCTGGGTCTGGTCTCATACTCTTTCCAGAGTTCTCCAACAGACTCTACTCCTACAATCCTCTTTGTCCCTGCAGGGTTTGTTCCATGTGTCAATTTTCAGTACTCACGTTGCTGAATAAAACCATATAATAAATCATAGAGGTCATCAATCAAGGAGATTTTATATCATTATTTGGCGTATTATACACCTCTTCCATCCGACCCGCCAAGGCGCTCCAGGCCTGAGCTCTCTCAATCATCCCTTGTCCCCATTTGACCTCTCGGTCTCGCACCACCTCCTCAGCTTTTGCCCACTTTATTACTCCCTCCTCCAACTCTCTATCTGGGGGGCCTTTATTTGCTTCTAATTTCTAGTTAACTCCCATTTGGCTAACAAGAGTGCCAGGTCCTGAAACTGGATGGACACTGTTGGACCTGGCTTTTTGACAGGGACATCCCCAAACTTTTTGCCTCCTTCCTCCTATTTTTTCTGACCTGTTGTTGTTGGCTTTTGACCTCTGGGCACTTTACCACTGCTAACCAGTGCTAAAGTGCATATGCTCTCTGTGTAAATTGTACTATTGATTGGTTTATCCATGTTTGGCTATTTAATTTACTTATAAGTCCCTAGTAGAGTGCACTATATGTGCCTAGGGCCTGTAGATTAAATGCTACTAGTGGGCCTGCAGCACTGGTTGTGCCACCCACTTCAGAAGCCCCTTAACCTTGTCTCAGGCCTGCCATTGCAAGGCCTGTGTGTGCAGTCTCACTGCCACTTCGACTTGGCATTTAAAAGTACTTGCCAAGCCTAGAACTCCCCTTTTCCTACATATAAGTCACCCCTAATGTGTGCCCTAGGTAACCTTAGAGCAAGGTGCTGTGTAGGTAAAAGGCAGGACATGTACCTGTGTAGTTATATGTCCTGATAGTGTAAAACTCCTAAATTCATTTTTACACTACTGTGAGGCCTGCTCCCTTCATAGGCTAACATTGGGGCTGCCCTCATACATTGTTGAAGTAGCAGCTGCTGATCTGAAAGGAGCAGGAAGGTCATATTTAGTATGGCCAGAATGGTAATACAAAATCCTGCTGACTGGTGAAGTCGGATTTATTATTACTATTCTAGAAATGGCACTTTTAGAAAGTGAGCATTTCTTTGCACTTACATCTTGTTGTGCCCTTCAATCCACGTCTGGCTAGGTTTAGTTGACAGCTCCTTGTGCATTCACTCAGACACACCCCAAACACAGGGTACTCAGCCTCACTTGCATACATCTGCATTTTGAATGGGTCTTCCTGGGCTGGGAGGGTGGAGGGCCTGCCCTCACACAAAGGACTGCCACACCCCCTACTGGGACTCTGGCAGACAGGATTGAACTGATAGGGGGTATGGTGCATGTCTTAGACACTCTTTGAAGTCACCCCCACTTCAAAGGCACAACTTAGTATAAAACAGGGCCTCTGTCCTACCTCATCAGACACTTGCTGGAGAAGAAACCTAAACCAAAAACTACATCCTGCCAAGAAGAACTGCCTGGCTGCTCAAAGGACTCACCTGTCTGCTTTTCTACAAAGGACTGCTGCCTTGCTGTTGGCCTGCTGCCTTGCTGAACTCTTGTCTGGCTGTAAAAGTGCTCTCCAAGGGCTTGGATAGAGCTTGCCTCCTGTTCCCTGAAGTCTCAGGACCAAAAAGACTTCTCTTTTTCACTTGGACGCTTCGTGCGCCGTGATTTTTGACGCACAGCTTGTTCCGTGGCGAGAAAAACGCCACACACAGATGCTGATCGACGCGACGCCTTCGGGACGACCGGAACTTCGACACACGGCCTCGCAAGGACAACGCCGCCCGACTTCCAAGGAGAACTCGACGCGACGCCTGCCGTGAGAGCGAAATTTCGACGCACAGCCCCGCGGAACGACACGCAGCCGGAAAACAAGCAGGAGAATCCACGCACAGACCCGGGACATCTGGTAATCCCCGCGATCCATAGAAGGAGACGGTCCGTGTGCTGTAAAACAACGCACGTCTTCCCCGAGTGAAAAATAACGACGCAAGTCCGTGTGTGAAGGGGCGCGACTGACACACACCATTTTTCCTCCCGTAGAACGACGCACGTCTCCCCGCGTGAAAAATAACGACGCAAGTCCGTGTGTGAAGGGGCGTAACCGACGCACACACCATTTTTCCACGCATCTCCTCTTCTGCGGCCCTCTGCGGAGATTTTCCACCAGAAACCAGGTACTTTGTGCTTGAAAAAGACTTTGTTTGCTTTTTAAAGACTTAAGACACTTTATATCACTTTTCAGTGATATCTTTTACAAATTCATATTGCAACTTTGATAGTTTTGACCTGCAAATACCCAGATAAATATTACCTATTTTTCTAAACACTGTGTGGTGTATTTTTGTGGTATTATATTCTGGTATTGTATGATTTATTGCACAAATGCTTTACACATTGCCTTCTAAGTTAAGCCTGACTGCTCGTGCCAAGCTACCAGAGGGTGGGCACAGGCTGATTTTGGATTGTGTGTGACTTACCCTGACTAGAGTGGGGGTTCTTGCTTGGACAGAGGGCAACCTGACTGCCAACCAAAAACCCCATTTCTAACAGACACCTTTTGCTTGGGCGTGTGGGAGTAATCACTAAGTAGACAGTTTTTGGGATCATAGGGGACCTCTTGTTCAATGACTTCTATTAGCATATTGACCACTGAGTGCCAGAAGTCCACTAGGCTAGGGCAAGTCCACAACATATGAAATAACTCAACTGCTTCCCCTCCACATCTCGGGCATTTGGCCTCCATAAAATTAAAATGGTGTTGAAGTCTCCCCGGTGTTAAGTGTGCCCTGTGGAGTATATATAGGTTAATGAGCTTGAACCAGGCATTTCTAGACGCCTTGGGGATCCATGTCAGTATATTTTCCCATGCCACCTCCGTTATTGCCGTGCCCAATTCCTCCTTCCACTTCAGTTTAAGGCCTGTGAGTGGCAGATAAATAACTTCTCTTACCTTCCCATATAAAAAGGTTACAGTTTTATATGTGCCTGCACTACTAGTCAAATAGTGGACAAGAGAGGTTCTGTTTGTCCTGAGTGCCAGTGTTTAGAGACTGCTTCTGTAACCGCTCTATGGAGCAAAAAATGCCCCATTAGTAAGTCATATCATGTTCTAAACTCTTCAAAGGGTAGTAGTACGTCAGCTTCAAACAGTGTCCCCAGGGTTGTTCCCCCACCTCTACCCAGGTTGCAATTCCACCCCAATCTCCTCCATGCAGTAGAACTGATAAAAAGATAATTGGGATCTCCGGGGCGTAAGGCCGAAGTACATGCACCCTGTGAAGGTAGCGAAACCAGCAGGAGAGTAACACTGAGTTCTGCTGATAACGTCTTGGTTGAGGGGCTGAGCCGAAGAACCACCCATGCCAAGGTCTCTAGGTCTGGGGTAAAAGATGGTGCCAGCCTTTCCAGCTGCACCTGGCTGGCTCTCCACAGAGTCAGCCATTTTAGTTGGCCCGCAAGGTAAAGGGCCTCAAAGTCCGGTACCGCCAGACCCCTGCCGTTCGTCGAGTTCTGGAGATGCTCCAGTGCCAGGTGGCATCTGCCCTCTCCCCCAGAGGGAGCCAATAATCAAGGAGTTCAGAGTCTTACAGATAGCCTGGAGTATCCATAAATGTTGTATAACAAAGTAATATAGCAAGCGTGGCAGTACGATCATTTTCACTAGTGCTGCTCATCCTGCAACTGTTAAAGGCAATGATCCCCAAAAGTCCATATTACTAGTAAGACCCCACAACGCTCGTACTATATTGCCTTCATATAGGTCAGTCCTGTTATGATAGACATGCACCCCCAGGTAAGTCAAACAATGAGGCTCCCACTGTACGTCCCTCGAATCTTGTGGGGCCTCTCAGCCCGGGGTCATGGGAAATAGACTAGATTTCCCCCAGGTAACTTGTAGGCCAGATAATGATCCAAACCGATCTAGTAATTGTCGTGCCCCTCTCAATGCAGCATCTGCGTTTGCTAGGAATAGTAGTAGATCATCTGCGTATAAGGCTATATAATGGGTATCATTCCCTACCCCCAGTCCCCTATAGGCATTGTCTTCCCTGGCAAGGCTTGCCAGAGGCTCTATGGCCAGAGCAAAGAATAGAGGGGAAAGTGGACACCCCTGTCTGGTGCCCCGTTCTACGCAATAGTCTCTGGATATTGTATTGCCTGTACAAACTTGTGCTCTTGGTTCCACGTATAATAAGCTATAAAATTCTCACCCAGGCCAAATTTGCATAGTACTTCATATAAAATAGGGCCATTCTAAACTATTGAATGCTTTTTCGAAATGTACTGCAAAGACCACTGCGTCTGTCCTATTATAGCGATTATCTTGAAGCAACAAGAAAAGTCGATGAATATTCATGGGAATAAACCCCGCCTGATCAGTATGGATCAACCTGGACATATATGGTAAGAGGCGTGTCGCAAGTATTTTACTAAGGATTTTGTAGTTCACAGATAGGAGTCAATAAGAGGTTACCTGGCTTAGAGGGTGGTTTCCTTGGTTTCTGGAGTGGGACAATTAGGGGCACCCGCGCTAATGAAGGAAGGGGCACAATTGACCTAGCTGCTTCATACATGTCGACCAGTATGGGTCCTTAGGTAGTCACAAACGCAGAATAAAATTGGGCGGGTAGACTGTCCAAGCCCGGAGTTTTATTCCATGCCATACTATCTATGGCAGCCTTCACTTCCAACAATTCTATTGCCTGTCCCAGACCTTATCGTCTTGTTCTGATACCTTCGGAAGGTTGGTATGTGATAAATACTCTTGGATATCCGTGATGGTAGTGTGTGTTTTACTTTTATAAAGCTCTAAATAATAATTATAAAACTCCTGATTGATTGCAGCCCGACTATAGACCTGTTGGCCAGTGGAGGTATCCATTCTACAATGTTCAACCCACTTTATGCCGGATTCGCCAACCATGCCAGTAGTGAACCTGCGTGGTCACTCAGCATGTGTTTTCGTTAGGTAGTTTTTGTAGTCATAGCAGCGGAGTCTTTCAACTCCGACTGCAACCCACTCCCATGCATCTATAACAGCCGTTCGGAGTCCTGGTTGTCTGGGGCACTCTCTCTCCATCTCCCTCAGTTCCTGCTCTGCCCGCTCTATAGCCATTGCAATCCATATTGAACCCCTTTCGCAGCTACATTTCCCCCCTTATGACTACCTTGAAGGCATCCCATTTTAGAAGTCTTGTCTCTGTAGTGCCCTCATTATCGTTAAAGTAGGCAGTTATTTCAGCTGCAATGTCTGTCCTAAAGACTTGGTCTTCTAATAGTTTTGATCGAAGTCGCCACAAGGGCACTGGAGGACGGGGGAGTGCCCAACACAGTTTCAACAATAGAGGGTTATGATCTGAGATCGTTCTACTCAAATACTTTGTTTTGCTGGATGTCTGGGGAACAGAGAAAAGTATCTAATTTCATGTGTAGGTCATACAATGGGGAATAAAAAGAATAATCTCTCTCATCTGAGTGGTGAGTGCGGCAAGAATCTATCAGTCCCCATTGCCATTCCCGAATGCCTAAGTGGTGCACCTAATAGGGGATTCCTGCAGGGGGGTGCGATCTATCTAGTATTATATCAGTCAAAATCACCGCCTAGCAAAATGGATCCCATAAGGTAGGAGGCCAAACGATCAGACAACATCCCCAACAATCCGGGTTGATCAACATTAGGTCAATAAATACTCCCTATCACTATGTCTTGACCATCTAATCTCCCCTGCTATCAGGATATATCTTGCCAGGGGGTCTATGACAGATGCAGTGTGTTGGAAAGGTATTCCAGGCTTAATACAGATAAGGGCCACCCCTAGCATAAGCAGGGTAGGTAGTAGAATAAACATGTCCTCTCCATTTGTGTTGCAGTGCTCTCCCTCCTTTGACATCTAGGTGTGTCTCTTGTAATAGGGCTATATAAATCCCTTGTCTAATGAGGTAGGACCATACTTTGTGCTGCCTACCCATTGAGTGCATCCCCCTGATATTCCATGTGAGCACTTTAAGAGGAGTGGGATCAGCCATTTAAGGGGGGGGTAGGGCAGAGTGTGGGCACAGCGAAGTGCCCAGGTTAGTCTCTGTCTGGAGTTCCTCGCAGAATATCGCAAGTACAGAGATATGCAGCAGTGGGCAATCCCCAACAAAGTAATCAGAAACTTCACCTAACTCCCACTCCCCAGGGCAAACAGTGTGAGCCGTTCCCCCAAACAGTCAACCATAACATATTCAACCATGGTCATGCCCTCTAATGCTCGGGCCTTGCTCAGTAGGGGGTCAGTAGCTCTGTCTGCTCTCAGTACTAGATCTGGGCTCTGCAGGCACCCACCCGAATCATCAAGATATAGAATTAGAACAAGATGTCATAATCCGTACAATTAAGGGCTTCGTCTGTTCACCTATAGATTAATTTATAGATAATTAGGCATCATCCGTGCTGCCATGTCAATAATAGTCTCTGTTGTTCCGATGGGTCTCAGATTAGATAATCTTGTCGGCAGTTTGTGGGGTGATCATCGGTAAAATCTCGCTGGCAGTTGTCGAAGACACAGAGTCTCTGTCTGAGTCATCACTCATTTCCATCTGTGGAGATCTGGGGTCAGGTGATGATTCTTCCCTCTCCCCCTCCCCCTCCAAGGATGCTACTGCAGCTACAGCCGCCTGCCGACCTCTTTGCACCTCCTGTGCCACTGGTGACCCAGATGGCGTTGCCGGATCTTGCCTTTGTGTGCAAGGGAGGCTCTTCCTTTTCTGCGGATAAGGGGGTCTGCTCGGGCCTGGAATGGGCTGTCCTTCCGCCCAGTCCCAAGCCTCTTGGAGCGTAACGAAGAACTGTACTCCCATGGGTATTACTACTCGTAGCCGTGCAGGGAATCGAACAGAATAGACGATTCCTGCTTCCCTCAATTTCTTTTTTACGGATGTAAAGGTCACCCTTTGGCATTGCTCTTCCCTTGTGAAGTCAGGAAATATGGAGATTTTATTTTTGTCTACTGTTAGGTCACCGCTCCTCTAGGCACACTGCAGTATATGGTCCCTGTCCTTAAAGTGAAGCAGTCTCGCCACCACAGGCCCAGGAGGGGCCCCTGGCAGTCGCTGCCGCGCAGGGACCCTATGTGCACGCTCAAAATCAAAGAAAGGAGAGAGACCCTCCGGGGCCACCTCCCTCCTGATCCATTCCTCCAGGTATCGTACCATATTGGTTCCCTCACTTTTCTCCGGTAGCCCCACTATTCTGATGTTATTGCAGCGCGCTCTATTTTCCACATCTTCTGCTCTGCTCTCAAGGGCGTGCAGTCTAGATTCCATAGAGTACATTCGCCTGTCTGCAGCCACCACTGTAGGTTGTGTTTCGGAAATTTCCCTTTCAGCCGAAGTGACTCTCTGATAAGCATTTATGGTCGTTGCGCAGCAATCCCAAATCTATGCTAAGTTTATCAATCTTAACTTCCAGTGCTTCTCGTGATGCTGCTATAGCCTGTAAGACATCCTGAAGTGCGGGGGCAGAGGATGTTGTCCTTCGAGGCTCATCCAAGGCTTGTACTGGCTTCCCTCCAGTGGTCCCCTGGCACTAGAATCCTCTAGTTTCCTCTTCCCTCTCTTTTAGCGCTTTCCTTACGGTTTAGTTGTAAGCAGCGGTCTTTGAATCTTATAACTCTTCTGGTGCCAGCGAATGGCGGCCGCCTGAAGTTCCCTCAGCGTGGCCGGCAGTTGCAGGGTCCCCCACCTGTTAACCAGTCCTGTGCGTGGAGCCCCACCGCACTCAGGGTGGTGGGGTCGCCACCAGTGTGCTCCAAGGTGGGCGATGGTGTGCTCTCCGCCCGGGCCACTCTCTCTCACATCCAGCGCCACACATGCCCATCTGCAGCCTACAGCATAGGCCCTGCCGCCATTTTGGCATGATGCAGCCCCGCATCGGAGTCCACAGCCGTACGGCCACCAGGCTCAGTCTGCCTTCCCCGGGGTTCTATCTGGCCTCACATGATGGGACACCGGCTGGATCCCCAGATATTAACAGCAGGATACGGGTTGGGTGGGGCCCGGCATCCCGGAGCTCTAGAGTTCGCAGCCTAGTCCATGCGCAGCCAAGCCACGCCCCCCGACTGCCTAGAATGCAGTGAAGAAAAAACTGCCAAAATATTGTAGTTTCTATAGAAACCAGCAAGGTCCACAGGCACTCCAACTACGTTATCTAAATCAAACTGTAGGAGCACTATATTCTCAGACTTTCATGACCTTATAGAACCCTGAATATACCTTCACATAATTCCTTGAATACATACTATGCCCATTACACGTTCAGTTTAATAGATTTGTAGAAGCAGCAGTGCAGGTAGTATAATTTCTAAACCTTGATTTTTTGGGGAGAATCTGCATTTGCAAAATGTATATTCGGTGGGTAAAGACACTTTTTTGGTTTCAGTGAACATCCAGTAATATATTTACTAATTAAAAATCAATGTGAAGTAAATCCTGGACCAGTAAGTTTGAGGCAGAGCTGATTTAATTAATTAATGTTTGTCTCATACGAGTATAGGCATTGGTATTATATTGGTAAATTACGTGACAGTGCGGTGCTAGGTGTAAGAGGTGGTGAAATAGTAAGAAGTGAACAACATGTTGGGGGGAAAAAACGGTCTGGTTGTCCACTGATTGCATAGTTGATCCCATAACAATGATCTACTCCAACGTCTAACAGTTGGATGGTTAAGGCATCCAAACAGCAAACTCAGACAATGTGTCAACCCAGGACAGTAGTAAATATTTAATGTCGTACCTTACCATACAGACAACACATGTTGTAAAAAAAAAAAAAAAAGTGCAAGTTATTACTCAAACAAACAATCTCAACCCTATTGCGGATGATGCCAAAAATATTAGTGCATGTAGGAATAACCCAGAGGGAGAGAGTATTTCTTTGCAAGGGAATTAGAATACCAACTTCAGTTTTTGAGGCTTTATGAGTGAGAAGGATAGCCATCCCTTTCCAAAGTAGGAAAGGAGAATACGCTATCAACGTGGCAGCAGATGAGAGGATTCCCTTTAGTCTGCCATCTGTGTCTGCGTTGGCTGGCCCCAGGGAATCTGAGGTCAACAGGGAAACAAACCGACCCTTATGAGCACAGAGCGCTCCTGCCCGCAGCAACTCAAGTATATTGACGGGCCTACAGACTCTCTTGGATGCTTACTATGACCCTCCCCAGAGCACTGGGGTTTACTGGCGTCACAGGCAGGGCCTTTCTTCAGCCTCTGTTCCCCAAAACTTCTATTTTTTATCCTGATATTAACAAGGTGATCCCTGCACCCCTACAAGGCATAAGAGGCTTGGAAGGGGCTCAGGAGGATAGGTCCGACCACAGGGCATACGGGCCTCACCTAGGCCTAGAAAGCCTCAATTTGAACTTCATTTCACTACTATCAAGAACCAGTGGTGTGCCTTGATGACTGGGGCCTCTAGCTTGAATCCACCTCATGCCAGGACCCACCATCATACTTGACTATCATAGCTGCTACGCCAGTGGTGACGACTGCACATAACTGGAGTCACCTTCTCCTCTCCTTCCCCCGGACCTTCCTTTGGGCCCCCGCCTTCCCCTTTGCTTATTGCCCTGGGGCTTGTGCTGATGCAACTGAGACTCATCTTAATGGGCCACACATGAGATCGGCACTCAGACCAGGGCCCATGGGTGTTGCCCAGAGAATCAGAAGCTGGCGCAAATCCTATTGACTGTGCACCTGGCGCTGGGAGAGGCACAGAAGACGGTAACACTACTCTGACTGTGGGCCTTCGACCCTTGCTAACCCCCACACTGCTGGCCAGCACCAACATCCTCCAGGTGATCATAATGGGTGAGCTACGCTCTGCCACACCAGCATCACCCTCAGGCTCAGGTCCTCCTTCCTCCATCCTGCCAGATACCCTAAAGCCACGAGCAAACTCCTCGCTCTCCATATCCGACAAGCTCTCCATATCCGACAAGCTGGATCAAGTACTGGTAGCTATTTAGCACTCCAGAGTTACCATGGAGACCAAATTTGGAACACTAATCTGTGAACTGAGATCACAGCAAGCTAGCAGACAGTCTCAGATGGAGAACAGACATTGACCACCATACAACCTTTAACAACAGACAATCAAGCAGTGATTCACGACCTGTGTAACCAGGGTTCAGCAAATCGAAAACCAGGCAGAGATGAGGTTGGGCGTTCCTAAAGGAGCAACATCAAAATACTGGGCCTATGAGAAGGGGCTGAGGGACAAGACCCAGTATCCCACTTGGAGGGCTGGTTCAAGACATTCAACCCAGCAGTAGATCTCACTCCTTTCCACACCACAGAGTCCTGGCCTGCCGCCCCCTTGACCCATGCTTGCCAAGCTTTTGCATTACCAGGATCAAGATATCATCCTATGAGCAACCAGGCTGGCAGGTCCACTATATGTTGAGGATATAACAGTCATGCTATTCCCAAACTACACACGTACAGTGCAACAAATAATGGACCTCCTTCCTGGAATTCAAGCGTCATCTCCGCATGCTAGAGGTCCAATAAACCTTACTTTTCCCGATGCATCAATACATTGGTGCACCCACCACACCGCAAAGGCAAAATGAGAGTGAGCATCTCCCCTCACCCCCATGTCTGCTTCTCTGTATCTTGAGCAAATAATTGCAGATTGAAAAAAGGACTTGCAGGCAGCAGCTAACTTGGGCTCAGTGGCAGCGTCCACTGATGAGGAGACAGGCCCACACATCTTCACATCTGAGGATGACTACATTGCCTCCGTCGACACCCGCCAGGACTCGCAGCCAGTTCCACTGATGACCCCACGTATGTTGGACAGTCTGGTTTAATTGTTTAGAAGCGCTCATTAAGTATATGCATGTTCAAATTGATGAACATTATGTACCCTAGTGCTTCTATTGCTCCCCTGCATACATCCACAACATTTGCCGCAAACAGCGCACGTCTATCAACCCATTGACACTACCACAAGGCTCAGCGATTCTCCCTTCCTAGTGACGACGCAGCAGCCAGCTCTACCCCCACAATCTCTAGGGGCCAGCATTCTTGACTACTTGCTACACAGGACGTATTGGACACAGTCCACTTCTTGACTGAGCCACTCACCACTTACATGTAAAGTACACGTTAAAGTATGATCAGTTTGGGATTACCACCAGTTGCAAGGGCCACTAACTGTTTCACCGAAGTTCCATAATATGCACCCTCCACCTCCCTTTTTCCCACCTATACAACCAAAGCAAACAAGCTTAATACATACAACATAGTATGGGTATGCCAAACAACAGGGACAGCAGCATCACCACCCCCTTCTCCTGCACCTCACTAACTTACGCCAACACTTTTATCAAGATGCCTAATACAGACATTAGATTCTACAAAGTCCGAGGGATGCACACGTCTAGGAAGTGTTACGCTGTTTACTCATATGGGACACACCACAGGGCACAAGCAACTCTCCTCCAGGAATCGCATACAACAGCCAAGGAACAAGGGCACCTATGCAAGCGACGGCAAAGTGCTCTACATGCTGCTTAAAAAATACTTTCATTAAACTCGGGCTGGGCCTCTACTGGTCAGATCCCTCTCATCTCCCAAAAAATGCTATGCAGATCCTAAAGGATGCATACTGGCTAAGTCTGCAAGTAGAAAAGCTAGCATTGGTTCCTTCCCCTAGCATGACGGATAGTTTTCTATCAGTTAAGTGCCATTATGAATTTGAGCACTATATGGATTTGATTATACCACCCTTAGCACGTGCACGTTATATTAGATTTAGAATTGGATCTTTACCGTTGCGTGTTCTCACTTCCAGATGGAACCAATCTGATGGTCAAAAACCAATGAGTGCATCGCCCATGTTCTATTCCACTGTCCCGCCTATTCCAAGCCGAGGACTCGTATTATTACATTCTGCAGATCCTTGGGCCTTAGGGACTGGCTTTTGACCCTCAGGATCTGCAAAACGAGCCCTCACAGGACTGTGGCATGCGCATTGGCAAAGTTCTTAGAGGCAATTTGGCACATTAGAGCTAAAATCTTGAGTGCCAATGTATAATTTATGCTATCTAAGCTCATAACTGTGCTCTGACCAATGAGCCGTTTTATAAATGGAAGAATGTAGCCATTAGTAATGTTCTATCATATATAGATTTTGGAAAGTGGGGCACAGCATCGATGGTAAGCTACGCACTGCTTTTATGAGGGTTTGCTCCTACTATTTAGTTTTAATATTGAATTTTTGTGGTCTTGTATATATATTTTTATCTCTATTTTAGATTCTGTTTACGGTATATATTACTAATTTGGAAGATCCATTTTATTATGTAGAGGACCCGATTGTTGTTTTTTTATTTTAATTTGTGTATTTGTATTTATTAACAGTGCTTGTGTAAGCTGTGCTTTTATGGTATTATGTACCGAAATAAAGTTGAATTGAAAAATTTAGCATATGTCGCTGTCCACTCAGCATAAGCTTGAGGAGTCCCAGATACGGGTTAGACCTGGAGTCTCCATCCAAGAACTTTGTTACCGTGGACAGGGAGGGCAGGTATGTGCTGCTGGAGGGCCGCCTAGACTGTCTATTCATACTCATTGGAATTACTTATGCACCCAATTTAGAGCAGGGTCCCTTCTGGGATGCCCTTTCGGCTGACCTGGCCCTCAAAACTCAATGTCCTGTAACCTAGGTGGATTTTACAACTGCATGCTGGACACTACCCTAGACAGATTTCACCCCCCACTGCCACGATCTCCCACTCCCACCCAGCCCCCCTCCCGTGCATAGGTGGCCCGATTTTGCAGTTAGGGCCAACACTGGTTGTTATATGATGCCCGGGGAACACAACACCCTAAGACCAAGCGTTATTCGTTTCACTCTGTTCCACATAACCTTCATTTCCGACTCAATTGTTTTCTTTGCTCAAACTCCTCCATACCCGTCATGCGACACAGACTACCTGGGATGCCAGGTCTCGGACCATGGCACCCACATAGTAGATCTGCAATAGCTGCTCCACATCTCCAGACGCCAACGTGGCATCCGCCCAGCAATACACTGGAGGATCCAGTCTTCAGGGCATCTCAAGAGACTCCTATCCGGCGCATCCTCGCCGAGAATCACAATGTGGCTACCACCAGAATTATAGAGTGAGATGCATTTGAAATAATAGAGGCTCTTGCATGCAGGAGATAACCGGGGTCCAAAGGACCCTAAAACGAGAAATTATGGATGCCGACGCCCAGATCGCTGACTTGGGGAGTAAGGCAGATCGAGACACCGCCATTGTTCCAACCTTCCAACCTACACAGAAGCAAAAACAAACTATGCCGCTCTACTAGAGCACCTACGGAGTTTCAATTTTACAGGACATGCAGCCAGAGTCCACAGGAAGGGGACAAAGCTGGGCACCTGCTTATCTGGCTTGTAAGGAAGGACAATTCTACTAGCCTCATCACGAAAATTTGATCACACTTGTGTGCAGTGGTTCGTACTCAAGGCAAGATCTTGCAGGAGTTCCACTCCCATTTGGTGATCTACCAAACTCCCAGGATGCCTCACAAACTGCACTGTGGGCGTTCCTGGCAGACATAACACTCCCACTTATCCCTGCCACTACTAGAGCGACCCTAGACACCCTGGTCACAACACAGGAGGTAACACAGGCCATTAAGCACTTGGCACACAATAAGGCCCCGTGTCAAGACAGCCTCCCCCTAGAATATTATTCCCCTTGTCTACAACACATGTGCCCCAATTCACAGAGATGAGGCCGCTCTCTGCTCTGGAGAACTTCCTCACTCACTGCAAGAATGCCTCCTGGCCTATATTCCTTAGCCTGATCGAGACCTCACGCTTTTGGGATCCTATCGGCCCACTGCTATTTTAGGGGTGATTATAAAATCTTGGTCAAGATCCTCTCTAGCAGATACTGTCAGGTTGTTCGAGCACTCATTCACACAGACTAGAACAGATTTGTTCCAGTCCGCAACACCTCTTAGAACATTCAGCACTTCTTCCATATTCAAGATCAAGTCCACAACCACTCCCCGAATGCTGGTTGCCTCATTAGACCTAGAGAAGGCTTTTAACATGCTCTCTTGGGATTATCTCTTCCTAGTGGTCACACACATGGGCACTGGAAAACACCTACTCGCGTACATCTGTTTGCTCTATTGGAATCCAACGTCACAAATCCTTTGGAAGATCGCACACATGGTATCTCGCTGTATGCAGAAAACCTGCAGCTATACATTCGGGAATGTGACAACAGCTCTTACCCTGCTTCATGATACTTCCTGGGTGCAGGGGAACTGGTACAAGTCAGCAATCTTTCCACTCTACCCTAATGTGCAATCTCATAACATCTACCTTGGCAAGACACAGCTTCATTGGTGCCATGGGCAATTCGCTACCTGGGTGTTCAGCTGTATCATGCTCCTTTAGACCTATGTGAGGGGAACCTCTGCCGAGCCCTGACAGGTATCCAATCACAAGTCATCTTCTGGCAATCCCTCCCGCTTGCCCTAATTGGCAAACTAGCCCTAGCAAGGATGATTATTTTACCCAGACTGCTCTACTATTTTGCTATTCTTCCTCTTGTTCCCCTAAGCTCATTCTTCATGGACTTGGACTCTGACTCTCTCCTATGCATGCTAATAGCGGGGCCCAAACGTCACTGTGTGGCACTCTTGAAATTACAGCTCCCAGTGGGCCATGATGGATTGAGTGGCCCCTCCTTTGAAGTATATTTCATAACCACCCAGCTGCAGTGGCTTTCGCACTGGACTGCGGGCCGATACATGGGAGAGACCAGCGACTCCCTGGGAATTCTCCCAATAGCGACACTGTGTAACCTACACCTCCCAAGAGTACTGCCCCCTCCCCTTGGTCCCTGCAAGTGACAGTAGAGCATTCATGTATGCTCCGAATACAGAGTCTATCCCACGGCAAACAAGAAGTTATGGAGGTTACAGACAAGCAAGAATGGTAGCATGTGCCTTAGGCATATTTAAGAGCAGGAAACGACACAAAGCACGCACAAACGTTCCAGCCCTAGTGCTCCTCCTTGCTTAGCGCATCCTCACGCTATACTGGCTCTCCCAGACTTCGACTCCAGTAGAGATATGGCAGGGGCAATCCACAAAGTGGGGCACAGTCAAGAAGGAGGTGCTCCATTGTGGGGAGGCCTGCGGTCGACACCCCATCTCCCTTCAATGGGCTACCCTATTCATGGACTTCCAACAAAGAATGAGTAATGATAACATGCTCCCATGAGATCATCCAAACTAGCCATGGTGCCCCCTGCGAATTCACAGCTAACACTCGTGCCATCACCTCCTGTATACTATCTACATCTGCCCCCTTCCTCCTCCCCCTTTTTCTTTTTTGCACGCATGACTTCTCCTCCCTTTCCCAGACTCTTATTACCCTACAGCTGCAAGTTCTCATAATCACTCAATCCTGAGTTATATCACTGTCTGCTAAATTGTACCACCCAATACCCTTCACCTCTCCCGCAGCAGAGCTTCGCCCATAGCCAGTACATTGACACCCCCCAGAGCTATATTGTTTTTCCCGGGTTCTCACTCTTAGACACAGCGCACATACATTTCTTCAGTTCATTAGGCAACACACCACACCACGTTACATGGACACAAGGCCATATATACTGGTCGTTTAACACTGTTGAATGTTTATGTTTTTCTTGAACTATGACGTCCACTGTGTTGCTATGCATTGTATTTCTTCTAACCTACAACCTGTAGTCACTTCAAAAACTCAATAAAAAGATCTCCAAAAAAAAAAAGGGGGGTACAAAAGACATGATTGTATAAGGTTTTAAGGCATAAAACGATATGCCAAGCTGGATATTTAGGTCAATATTTTTACCCTTGGACTTTGTCTCTGAAATGGAAGACCCAATCTTCCAGGTCCAAAGCTAGGCCCAGTGAGGGTCACCCCTACAGAAAAACCTCAAACTCATATGAACACGGTTGGTATTCTGGGGTGTGGTATTGACATGCCATTTAGAGCTATCAGATAGTTTGCTTTATGGGCATGGAGGCTTAAATTAATAGCAGGGCTTGAGGCACAAAGCTGGTAGTTGAAGGTGACACAGTTCAGCGGCTATGCTTTCTGAAAGACAATGGTGAAAAGAAGTTATGGAATTCTGCCAACAAAGAAGTTCGGAGGTAAGGTGGGAGGCCTTCAAATGTATATTAGATGGATTTGGATTGCCCAGGAGGTAGTAATCTTGAATATTAGATCTAAGCGAAACTGAAAAACAGCCTGCTGAATTAGAGGCTCAATGCAAAATTTCTTCATACAGAATATTTGTGGTGCTAGGTTTAAAGCTTCAAAAAGAAGGAGGTAAAATCGTTAAACTGCATGGAAAATAATCAGGTAGTATGTTTTTGTAGCTGAGATCAATTGAGGCATCCTTCGGTGATATTTCAGGCCTTAATGGAGGTAGCCTAATACCCTAAACATCTAGAATGTAAACATAAATCATACTGATTACTAGAACAATAATGTATAGCTTCTGCTACGTCAAGAGGCTGTTCCAAGTTAGTCAGTATTTGGATCTATGACTTACCTGGGTCAAATTCATACTAGGAAAGCAGTGAATGAGCAAATTTCAAACCAGAAAATTAAGACAGCAATTAGCTTCTCTAGTTGCAAAGCACCCAAGATAAATGACTATATTAAAAATTGCAAGTATGCCATTTCAGTTCTCCTAGCTTTGCTTAATAATTTATCAACCTAGGAAGCCATGAAGCCCTCTCTGAGGGACACATATGTCGTTTTTCTGCTGTACCCTCGAAAACGTAGGGATGCTTATTCAACGTGCCAATACCTTCCGAAAATAAATTTGGATAATCAATAACTCACTATAGCTACTGGCAACTGTCTTCACAATTTGTACAAATTAAAAGCAAGCCAGGAGTATAAGGATGTTCTCTATCCTGGTTATAATTTCCAAATGAGCTACTGCTTGGTCTTATTACACAAAACTACTCTGATAGGGGAATTTACATCCCACTAGTAACAGTAAATATCATTTTTTTATAACTGGTGGTTATTGTGGACATGCTGAAGCCAGAGATTTGTCTGGCTCTCATTGATACAGCATCTATAGAAGCCTGGGATATACTTTGGCCTAAATGTTAAGGGGAGGAAATCCACGATATTCTCAGTCACCAAAGGAGTGCGATCGGTAATTGCACTAGAAATGTATTAAACTGTAGGTTAATAAAATTCTTTAGACCTTATGCCATAATTTAGATTTCAAAATATTTTAAATGTTTATTTAACCTCCATTTGGTTCTCAGAGTAATACATTTAGCTCTTGATTTTTTCACTAAATCTGTTGGCGTGAACAGGCTTGTGTTTGGTGTATGTACGTAAAACTTACAGATTATGGCAGAGGGGTGTAGTGTCTTTGGCAAATAGATAATGGGTGTTTATTGGTCAACTAATTAAAGCTATCTCTATGAACTAGATTAATATACTGCTTAGTTCAAATATACCCATCAATAGCATAACAACATTAAAAAAAATGGTGAAAGTTTTACCCCGGTTGATAAGGTTTAGAAGGTTTGTGGGGCCCGTTTTACTGTTTGACAAAAGACAGATACCTATATCCTGGTATTAAGGCTCCCGCCCAAGAAATGAATCTGGCTTAAGGTATTGCCATTGCAATGATAATGAAGATTCTTACTGCGAGCCATCTGTGTCACTGCTTGGATACTGAATCAGATGGCAAAGAAAGAAAACTAGAAGAGTCTTGCTTGAAGTAGTCCAGAGCGGCCTTGCTGCTAAAAAAAGAACAAGAGACTACGACTATTCACATGAGCAGGATGCACTCAAGGTATTACGGGAAGTACTGTACCATGTTATGAACATATTCATTTGATAGTCCGTATGAACACATTGGTGGAGCCTGAACTGTTACCATTTAAATCTAGAGTAATCATTTAATTGCAATATGCAATTTTTTATTCAGAGATAATCTGAATGATAGTGTTTCAATTACTTTCACCGCTCCCAAAATCATACATTGATTTGTCTTTTGTTTTAAATTGCTATAAATACCTTGACAACCCACTAAAGAATGACAGAAATAATTATTATGATGATGCAATGGCACCTACCTTGACAACACTCAAACAGACAGACATTTAAGTAATTTTTAGAGTAGCAATCATGCTACCAAAGTGGTCTCAACAAAAGAAATAACTTGCTACAAAAGGGAAAGAAGCTTAATCAAACAATTGAAACCGAAGGTGACCTGTACCTAAACAGATGGAAACTGACAGGGAGTTTCATATTCCAGGGCTTGTAATGGGGATAATTTTTCTTCATTTAATTTCTCCTACTATTGAGTTAACAGCAATAGTCTGTCACTGGTGGACCCCAGGAATGTAAGATCTTTTAAACGGTTGTGCCCCACACCAATGACAGAAGGGATTATACGTATGGAAATCTGTTTTGCTACCAGTTTTGAGTGTTTTGACAGTAGAGCCAAGCAGATATCCTCTCTCAACTACACCCAGCTGTAGTTTGGCTGCCAAGCTCTGTTTTGAGGTGCAACTACCCACATTGACCCAGAAAGAAACTATTAGCAGAGTCACCATGTGACAAAAAGACACAAAACTGGTCTGTTAATACGGAAAAATACTCAGAAAGAAAGGATTTTGTGTTGCTGTGTCTGGCTGAAAAGAACTACAAACCAAAAACTTGTACACTGTTACTCTATTATTGTCTGACAAAAACCAAGCCTCTGAAACAGGGACTAAGCAGGATCCCACAGAAACGTCGACAAACGATTTTGTAGTTCTGGGCCCTATTTTAAAGAACCTGTGGCCAAATTTAATGACCTTGTTCTTCAACATGTTCAGATTCAGCGAGTGTTGTGAACAACTCATTTGTTCCAGTGTCTAGTGACGGGACAGTGAATAGGGCCAAAAAGTTCAAACTGCAGACACTTGAAGCCAGAATCTTTAAAAACAAAGAAATATAGAAAAAGAATAACTAAGTGGATAATACACACTTCTTGACTTAGATTTACAGAAAAAGCTAAGGAAAAAAAAAGAAAAATTGTTGTGTAGTCTTCCGTCTATAAACCAGCACACAAATACTTTTGTACTAAGTCACAGACGTATCAAAGAAAAATCTTGCAGTGTCCATTTTCAAATGTCCTTTAATAAACTGAAGAAAATGAAAGAACCAAAATTGCTGCCATTCCTCAACCCTTACCAAGCACAGCTGTCACACGGTCAGGGTAAATGACCTACCAAGAGAAATCCAGACAGCTCTATGCCTCAGTGTTACTGGAATTTGGTTACCAGAGAAACGGAGATGAGGAGCCCTTTTTTCTTGGCTCTTCTTTACTTGTGTAAGGTTAGTATCACGTTCTGCTGATGCTTCTCTTGAACTTGGGTAGCACTGCCAACTTGACTGGATATATCTCCTTTCCAATAATCAACATGCTAAATTCGACGGATGTAGATGCAGAGCATATGTTGGTATCAGTGAGCAGAGTTTGAGGCTGGTTGCGGCCTGGAATTTCTTTGGTGTCACTAGGAATGTGTTTTTCCATACCGTTTCATACTGTGCTACACACAAGTCTCATCCAAGTCCCCACTTTAACAGTAACTACCAAGCAGTATCAATTCTAATCGCAATGAGACTATTAGGTGTGGCTGGGAACTTGGGTAGTGAGGAACAGATATGAGAGTTAGCCTGCATGGCTAAAAAAATGAAGACTTCTTTGTAGATGAGTGCAAGTATTGATGGGTGCAGACTGAGCCTATTACCCATATGAAGTATGTGTAATCCTTTGTAAGAGAGCACTAGCATTGTCAATGGCAATAGGACATTGATAGTTTTGTTCGGTCTCACACTTAATCCTACCTTATCCTGTTACTTCCTGATACACTTTAATCCACCACATACTAAACCAATCGCCGGAGATTCACATATCCACGGGCCCACCTCACGATTCCTGTTTGGACTCTTTGCTCTCCATCCTTGAAACAATCTTCCATAACTTGTACTCCATCAGGGTAGATGATGAAAAGAAGGTTTTAAAACTGCACTTCAACACAAAAGGTGCCCCACCATAAACTGTGACCCTCAGAGTCACCATTTGTCAAAATACTTAAATTAATAAAGTCACAAAGTGCGGCCGCCACAAGGCATGCACCATCAGTAGCCCCCACAAGGCAAAATATTTGATCAATATGGTATGAGGATTATTGAATACCGCTCCCTGTTTTTTTAAAACACTTTTTTGAAGATAGCGGAGAAACCCTTTTGTGACATTTCACTTGTGAAATGTATTTTCGAAAACCACCTCTCAGATGGGATAAGATTTAAGAGATGGAAATAATCACCTGAGATAGATGTCATGATTCCTCTTAACCACAATTGTTCCGCTATCTGGACCTCCATCTATCATGTAATCGGTTTTGCCCTTAGGGTAAACGAGGTTCCTATGACTTTTGATGACTTCACGGTTTCTGTTTGACAGTTGTGTATAGGGTGCTGATAAGGGCTGATGATGTATTAAAAAAAAGATGGAACTAACTATTTCCGGTAATCACTGAGCAACATTTACTTTTAAGTCATCTAAAACTTAAATGAAACAAGATTGAGTGTTAGTTCATGGATGATTCGACCCTAAATAAGCCTTCACTTAAGGCACTAATTCACGATTAGACTGGTTGCATCCTGAAATTAATTAACAATGTACTTTGTGCAGTTCAAGTTAAAATATTTGTTGTGAGCACGCTTAAAAGGACTGTAACTAATAACAGAAAGGTCTTCCACTATGATATTATTTTTTTTCAGTCAAGATACGGTATCGTCTATGACCATACCACCCTGAAACAACCTGTTCTAGTCTGATCTCAGAAGTAAAGGGCCTATGGAAGTGCACTGTAAAAAGAAAAAAAAGAAGAAGATCATAACTAACAAACCTTTCCGTTACCTTTTCCTGTGCTTTTAAAGTGTACCCACAGGAACTGTTATTTTGAATTGGGAATTCCTGAGCTTAGTGGGGCTTTGGTGGGCAGCTCTCATCTTGTTGAAGCACCTTGCAAGCAGATTGTGACTGATCTTATGATGCCTTGAGAGTAAAGTTTGTGCGGACACAACTCTGGCTGCCCAAAATAGTGGATGCTTTCTGCAGTGTTGATGACTGTGGATCTATATGTTGCATGCAGTGCTGGTAGTACATAAATGGCTCAATTTGACACATTTCTTATCTCTTCCATTACTCAACTGTAAAGGAGAGATTAGATACTCATTTTTGCTGCTGTGCTCCATTTAGTCATAGGATGTGCTACCAAGCAAGATCACTATTTATCAAGTGGTAGCTTCCGGTGTGAATTCATTTACAGGGGGCCACACACACTTTTAGACAGGAGTGCATTGCTCTATAAAGGAAAGTTAATGTTATGTTGGCTAGTAGGTCTCAGTTGTAGGTACTAAGGGAGGCTGTAACTACAACTGAAAGTCAATCTTTAGTAGGAGTTCAACTACAGCTATACACGTTCTACTTTGAGATACTGTTTATTTGCGAAGCAGTTGGTCTTTTCACAACAAATTTTCAACTAACCTCACACAAACACACAAAACCATAACAATGGCAGGTACACAAAAGCAACGGTATCTGCCACTACACAAAAGCGAATAACATAACTTTTAGTTGATCATCCCAGGAGCCAACTATGTATTAACTGTTGACATCTGAAACGTCATAATTTTCTTTATTGGAGAACGAAGTGTCCTATAGGTATAAACAAGTAAAATCAACGTTTTAGGCCCCCAACGCCCTTTTGTCTTTACTCTGGCTTGAGGGGTCTGCACAAAACGTTCCATGAAGGAGCCAAGGTGGATGAACTTTTTTTTGTTAACTTTCACGGTATCTAGATGAAACGTATTAGCAAAATAAACCCAATCTTTCTATGGAAACTCTGACCCATCAATAACTACACACGGGTGTCTGCCTGCCACTGTGTAACATTTATATAAATTTAAATGACTCATTATTTTGTTACTTCTGCTGCAGTTTCAAGATCCACGAGGCGGCGTTACCAGAAACTGAGTTCAAACGATTTACAAGGATCATATTTGTTTACACAGCACTGGTAATCTTCTAGAGTGTTCTACTGTGGGTCCAATACTGAGCAAAATCATCATATTTAAAATGATTACTGGTTTTATTCTGTGCACCTACCATCGGTGACTTTTGCAGTCAAGAGAATCCAAATTTACACCAAACACTGCTTTAATAAAACGCCAGTGAGAAAATATTCCAGCCATGTATTTATGGACATCATAAATGAACTGCGCTTTTATTTGGCCTTTGTTAATCTCATTTTCGGTACCACTATTTCCACTTCCAGTTCATTAAAGTTGTAGAGGCGATGATGGGTTTTAATCTTAACTACTCTGACAAATGGAACAGCCGACTTCCTTGGGTTTGAAAGCTTTAACTTGGAGAATAAGATTGCAAGTATGTGCCGGCTGGGCATAATCATGACCAGCAACCTGCTTGGTGATTTCGTCATGCTGAAGCTAAACGAACAGAACAGATTCACATCATCACTGCTGCAGGAAAACAGGTTTTAAAAAAAAATGTAAATGAGACCGCTTTTACGGGATGGAGGGATTCTTTTGAAGAACTGGTCCCTAGAAGTCTCACTTGCGATCTGGGCTATATTGCACAATTTGTATGTTAGCTGTACATACACTCTGGTTTCCTTTAGCCCCTTTATTCTTCAGGGATGAGGAGGCCCCGTTAAAGTTGCAAGTTATCACATTTATTTATTATATTATTATATATATATATATATATATATATCTCATCAACAGTCTCTCCATCGTCGGGGCTCAACCCTGCAGGGCGGCTTCAGCGGCAGGGACGGAGCATCCTGCCAATAAATCTCCACAAACAAAGAATAATCGAAGCCCAAATCAAGTCTTCCCGGGCATTTTATTCAAGATACAGCATGCACTGATACACTCCTAACGCGTTTCGGCGAAATGCCTTGTTCACAGGAAATTGTTTGAAGTCATTGCGTTCAGGTGCTTTTAAGTTCAAATGTCACGTGGCCTACATACATTTCCTGCATGTTCCATAATGCACTGCACTGGTTCTTAATCATTCATATAAACACTGTAGTAACTTCTCATATTGAAAGTGACTCTGACAACTCCTTTTGTATTGCTGAAATATATATATATATATATAACAAAAATAATTTGCTGCTTTAAAATACTTTTAAAAATTGAAGATAAAACCTTAGATGCTCTTTGTCCAGCCCTCCTTTGGTATTTTAAAATCTTCTGTCTCCTACGATTTCCCCTAATTGGCAGATTAAACTCAGTTACAAATCAAGACAGTCCGTGTTTTGGTATGTGCATCTGTACTCACAGAAAATAAAATCCCATGGTGGTAAAATGAATTAGCTAACGAAGTCCATAGGTTTTTTTCTATGAACTACGCCAGTGGTTCCCAACCTGTGATCCGGGGACCGCCGGGGGTCCGCGAAGCCTCCTCAGGGGGTCCGCGGCTGCTTAGAAGATTTAATAATATTTACAGAATAGGTCCCCAGCTTTCAGTAATGACTCACTGGCGGGTCCCCAGATTCCAATAATGATTCAGTGGGGGTCCACAGAAGTCAAAAGGTTGGGAATGACTGAACTACGCTAAAAATAGTTTTTCGGTGAGTAAAGTGGCTGAATTAGACTGCAAATATTTTAAGTAACAGAAAAGAAATTCGCATGTGGAGTACTTGACATCACTGGGGAGAGGAAAGGAACGAGGTAGTCTGTGGGTCAATTTAATGAGGGCAGTGCTGCCGAGTTTTACTTTTGTTTTTTTGTCCTTTCTTACATTAATGTATTATCTAGTGACAAGGCACTTATTTTACAAAGGTGTCTAAAGACCATTCTAGTTGACATGGTAGCGAGTGAATATGAGTCAGCATATGTTCTCAATGTCTTTGATGCCCCTCCAGAAAGGGCAAAGCAACAATTGTCCTTTTTTAGGGGCGAGCACAGAGCGCTCCGTCCCTCTTCTAATCTCTTTAGGGGGGATTTTAACCACGCCCATGTTACATCAGTCACTTTCATTGGTTCGTGTGCTTGCCTTTTAAAATCCTCTTGTTTTCATTTGTGAAAGGCATGCATACGTCATGCCTTTTCTGGTGTTTAGTCCTCCTCGAGAGCACCGGTAAGCTACTGACAACATACCAGGCTCCAAGTTTTCTGTATGGTTTCTGGACTACTTTTTCCTCTTTATTTCACAGCGCGATCGCGCTGTGTTTTCTCATTTGATTTAATGTGGCAAGAAAAGTCCGGTTAGGAGTTTACAACGCTAATAGCTCTAACTCGAAGTAATGCAAGACCCGCTGAATTGCAAATGCTTGTTTTTTTGTTAAGGTCTGCCATTAGCCAAGACCTTTAGAATTTACTAATATTTTATGTATATAAACCTTAGTTATTAGGGGGTTCGAGCCTGCCCTCTTCACTCACAGGTCTGTTATGCTTACTACATTATACAGTCTGGTGCAGTGGGTCAGCTCACCTAAACCACTGGCTAGGTTCACGGTTAATGATGGCTTTATGCCCCACAAAGCAGTTCCCCTACGTCTCAAGGACTACTGCGACAATGTGTACTCTGAGACCAAAAGAAAAAATAATCGCTTTTTTGCCATTATTGCATTTTCTGCTTTTTAGATTGATGAGGGCCCAGCAGCTTTCCCACCTATTAAGTTTTGAAAAAACCTTGAGGTAGGAAATTGGTTTTAGTTGTGCAGGGTGTGTTGCCTGCACAAGTAATAGGTTCATAACATTGTACTACCGAACTCTCACAGGGTAGCGAAGGAGGGTACTTCATGGCCTACTCATGAGAGATGGTGTAATCTAGTAATCACCATTTGCTGATGCGCAGAATTAACACTCAATAAATGATGATTGTCCTGTCAGTGATTTTTTTTTCTTTGTTGTTTTCTTTTTCTTGTGGTGCCAGTCCCTCCCGGCACCACAACATTGCCTTTGGTTGGGCCAGAATGGGAAACTCACTCTCATGCTTCCCAGCTGGCTCCCCATCTCGACGGCTGTAACTGGACGCCAAAGCATGACACAAAGGAACCATTTATGTAACAGGGAGGCTCTTTGCCCTTTAAGGATGACGCGTCACCTTCAGAGGAGACAGGATCAGAGGCACGGTTTTGGCCTCATAACAAATGAAAAGCAACGCTGGAAGGTCAGAGGCGTGCCTCGCCATGGTTCATGGTTGGGAATAAGCCGCCGAAAAGGAAGAGGACAAAAACATCAAGGTAGGAGGGGGACCTGCAGACAAGAGCAGAAAAGGCGTCACAGATCTCCGAGGAGGAAACAGAGCAATTTGGAGCAGCACATTGGTGGCAAAATCGAGACGCTGCAGGGAGAGAAGAACCCTGCCGGGAGGGTTACAGTCCAAGCCACGCTTCAGGAGGAGGCTATCACAGGTGCGTGACCGCACCCGTAGCTGGGGAAGGAGGGCGGATGTAAACAAAACAAGCATTTACAATGCAACGGGTCTCGCGTTTGCTCATGTTAGAGCTGATCGCGTTGTAAACTCCTAACCCGACTTTTCACCTATCGGGCAAAAGTGCATTTATGTACATAACCCGAAAAAGTGAAATCAAGTATGTAAAGCGCTCGACTTCTGCCAAGCGAGATCGGGCTCGTAAATTAGAGAAAAAAAAAGTCTACGAGCCCGATGGAAAACAGCGAGCCTCGCATGTTTTCTGTACTTGGTCGCTGCGCTCGAGGAGGGCTAGCCACTGGAAAAGGCATGACATATGCGTGCCTTCGACTAATAAAAGCAAGCAGATTTTATTAGGGAAGCCCATGAACCAATAAAAAACACTGACGTGAAGTTGACAGGGCTCCGAGCCCTTTTCTAAATACAAAAGAGTCTTGCTGCGATACGCATGCGCGAGCGCATGCAACGCAGGCTCGACCCTAAAAAGAGACTAGCAACAGATGCTTGCAGTCAGTACCCATAGTTTTCTTTTTGTTTTGTTTTTTGTGTGTTGTGCTTTCCATTCGGTATTTGACGGCCGGCGAGAACGGATTGTGATAGTGGCAAACCTAGAGGGGAGAGCCCCCTTCCCATTTCTCTCTCCTCATTCTTTTCAACACATGGAGAGATTATATATCTCCAATCCGGTTACCCTCACAAAGAAAAACACTTCCCTACAAATGCCAGTCACTACGAGCACAGTGTGGTGGTGGTTCAATTAAGATATACAAGAACAAAATCTACTCACCTGCACATATAATCCTTTTCTCCGAGGGACTGGCAGAGTCCTCTCCAGGAGCAGAACTAGGAGCAGAAGAGCAGATGGAAAATTCCCCTAATACTCAAGGACAGTGTTGTGCCTATTTATAAAAAATAATACCTAAAGAGACCACGCTTGACTGCTTATTTGGTTGTACCATAAAACGTGAGAACAGCTTTCTTCACATCCTGCGCAGGTCCACGCAGTGTTCTGCGGGGAGGTTGGCGTGTTTATTGTGGCAGCCCCGCTAAAGACATGGTCATGGGAAGCAGGATTGAAACCACCACCATGGGGTGCAGGGGGTGGTGCAACAGCACTCCCTGCCCGTCTCCTCTTGGCCAGTGGGCCCCAGCATAGTGGTCCTGCGGCCCTAAATTGTCTTTTGTGTTTTTGGCCCTCCCCACCAGGCCACTTTAGTTTGCATCATTCCTTGGGAGCTAAAGATGCAGGGAGGGGCCTCAAGTAGGACCCCATCCCTGCAGAATTAATCTGGTGGATCTTGTGTGATTCCTCGGGCCTTGACACACCCGGGGGTAATTTTAGAAAAGCCAGCGGAGCAACACACACACACACACAATTTTTTATTTTTTTTAAAAACACAGCAAACAAAAATAATAATAATAATAATAATAATAATCTTGCTGTCTTTACTGGGAGCTGGTGCCACCATCTCCCTGTGCCAGCTTTCCTCCTCCTCTTTGCCTTTGGGCGCAGAAGCCCAGATCTTTCTCCCAACTAGTCCTCAGGAGGTTTAAAGGGGTCAACCTCATTGGCCCTTGGGAAGACCCATTGGTCCTGGAATCAACCAGGGCAGAGTCCTTGGTCTTTTTGGGCATCAGAGGGGTCTCTCCTTCCAGCTGTCCATGGCTGTCACAGTCCCAGGGTTCAGTATCAAAATGCACGGAAAAGCACCAACAGCTATTTCTCTCTCTCTTGTGTAATGGTTTTCAAAAGGGGGTGAAGGTTCTAGAACCAGACACCCCAGGCCAATCCTAGGGTGCCGCATCACCTCTCCATCTCTGTCCCTACCCTCCTGTACAGTATGCTGGGAAAGTTGAAGATCGCGTGATCTAGCAGTCACTGGTCACATCTGCTCTTGGTGTCTCTGGTCTGCCCCTCGCTGACATCACCGCCAGGGCCTTTCCCATCAAAACTTCAAAGAGGTGCCCCCTCCAGGGTTGGCTCCAGTTGTCTGGGTTTCTGACTTTGTTCAGTGGGCCTGGGCTGTCCACAGCCCTCGTACAGTGTGAGAGGTAATTAATACATGCAGATTTTCATCCCTGTACCACTTCTTACTCAGGAGCGGAGGGAAGCACATAAATTACTCCTTTTGTGTGGATCAACCTTTGTTCCCTCTGAGGGAGAGAAATGTAATTAACTTGGCCCAGCAGGGTGACAAAAGCTCTGGGCTCTGATCCCAAGATAAACTAGAGAAATACGACTATTCTGGGGCTTGGGAACTTTGGGGTGGGGGGGGCGCGAGGGAGGCGTGGTTTGATCGCGCCGAATTAAACGGCTCTCCGGACGCCGCTGTGGAAAATAAAATAAAAAATCCATCCCTCATCCTACCAGGAGGGAGTGAAAATGTGTGAGAAGGGCCAAGTGTACCTGTAGATCGGTCCTGGATCCTGGGGCTCAGTGGAGGTCATAGCTGCGGGGACCAGGCGACGGACTGAGATGCAGAGCAGCCTTCTGGTCGGGAGGACCGCAGAGTCCAGCCTGGGCCAATGGCGGTGAGAGGGCGTGGCGTGCTATTGGGCCGCAGGGAGATTCCGAGAGAGGGGAGGGGTGAGAAAAAGGGCCTCCGGGGACCATGTGTGAACGAAAGGCGGCCTTGCCCAGAGAGGTGGTGGGACCGGCCGCAAGTGGAGGATTCCCACCTCGACTCGGCCACCCCTCCCCCGAATATCCTGAAGCGAGGCATGTAGGCCCCGGGAGGTCAGACAGCGATAGCAGCACCCAGAGCAGGCTGTGGGGCAGGCGTCGAGAGGAGAAGCCAATAAGCAGCAAGTGGCATTAGAGGATGAAGCGGACCCACAGCGGCCCAGGGTGCTGGGAAGAAGCAGGCCAGAGCACAGATGGGGCCCCAATGAAACAGACAGGAGGCGCACTGGGGGCCAAGAGGCAGTGAGAGATAAGAGGGCAAGCCGGAGGAGCCATAGGGAAGATGCCTAAGGAACACTAGTGAATGCACACGCATTTGATGGGTCCTCCGCGCCAACCCTGCGGAGAGTGGTGAAGCCCCAGGACGGGAGCAGCACCTTGGGCCCAGCCCGGGTCAACAACAATCCGAATAAAGACTATGGTCAGGGGCCGAGGCCCGTGGCCCCCAGCAATCGCATACTATCACCAAATACGCAATCCCCCGAATGGCAGCATCAGAGGCGACCCCTGGGATGGGCCCCGCCAGCCCAGATCCACCACCACAAACTGAGGCCACACAGAGACATCATGATGGCCTTTCAAGGTTTAAAGGATACCTTGGAGCCGTAAGTAGTCACAGTAACGCTAGAAGTAAACCCCATCAGGGCAGATCTTAAAGTCACAGAGAAACTGACTGTGGCGGAGTCTCAGATCCTGGACCTACAGTTGGGCACGAAACACCTAGAGGAACAAGTACACAATCTCACAAAGCAAACTACTGTCCTCACCGCCCGTCTCGATGATCATTAAGGAAGGAAAAGCGAGACGGAACAACATCTGCATAGTGGGGGTCCCTGAGGGGGTAGAGGGCCACAGCATTGATCTGTTTGTGGAGTACTTAATCATGAATAAGCTGCAGCCAAAGTGACTGTGAAAATTATTTTCAGTGGAAAGAGCGCACAGGGCACAGATTCCCAAGTCACCCCCCGGGGACCCCTCCAAGAACGATCATAGCACATGTATTCAACTATAGCAATCGTGATGCGATATTGCAAGCAACTTGCACACATATAGAGCTTTGCATTGAGAATGTAACAGTACGCATCTTCCTGGACTTCACTCTACAAGTACAGAAACAACATAAATGCTTTGATGAGGTCAAAAAGGACCTTCGCGACAGAGTGTTGAAATACATGATGCTGTTCCCTGCAAAATTAAAGATAATAATGGAGGGGAAGACATGGCTGTTTAACACACCAGAAAAAGCATGGGACTGGCTTGAGGGCTAGAGAGTGAAAGGAGGAAACAAGGGGCAGCCGCTGAATGTCGGGCGATGGTAGCCACTTAAGAAATACAAAATGCTGCAACAAAAACATGAGAATAGACGAATAGACAGGACCTAGAAGACAACACCTGGAAGGATGCAACGGACATCAAGACCTGATCGTTGGCATGAATGAGAACTCCTGATGGACAGTAAGATTTTTTTTGGGGGGGGGGGGGGTGTTGAGTAGACTAAGAAAAAGTCAGGTATCCGGACAACATGGCGCGATGGACACAACACTCCCACATATGTTTGTTATGTTAGGGCAACAGGCTCTCTGCGAATTGGGGAGGTGGGTGGTTGATAACTCACAAAGCAGGGAAGCAGGGGGGGTGTAAGTTAGCAGGAAATTTGAACAGTCCTTTGTTATATGTTACAGTTTGTTGAGATATGTTGATGGTTCAGGTAACATATGGGAAGACGAGGTGACGTAGGGCATGGCAGCATCAGACCCTGGCCCAGTAGGACCACACAGCTTATCATATGACAGTAACACGTAGCTTGCAAAATTGGTCCTGGAATGTAAATGGTCTGTGAAATAAGATAAAACGCAAGTTAATCCTCCAATATCTTAGAAAACATTCCTCAGACTCGGTGCTACTCCAGGAAACACACCTCCAGGGCACTGTATGCAAGTCCCTGGATAGATTTGGGTACAAACTAATAGCGCATGCAGGGTACACAAGTGGATCTAGAGGAGTAGGGATATTGGTTATGAAGTCGACCCCCTTTGTGACTCAGGGCATGTGGCACAATATTGTTGGGAGGTGTGTGAAGGAGTGGTTATAAACGCGGGGTTCAGTGTATGCCCCCCCCCACCTGCATTTGTTGATATTCCCCGAGCTCAGAGTGACCCTGCTGGGGCTTCCCCACGGGACCTTGATCTTTGGGGGGGTAGATATGAATGCCATTATGGACCCAGTAATTGACAAGCTCTCGGGGGCCGTGGTGGGGTGGGTGATACGAGGACACACAACACACATCCCGAGGATACACCTACTTCTCACCCCCATACAATAGCTACTCTCACATAGACTACCTGTTTATGAGCCACGGGGAAACTCATAAATTCCAGTATGCGAGTATCAGACCCGAGGAGTCTCAGACCACTCCCCAGTCACAGTGACATTGCAGAGCATGGTGCGGTCTACATCCCTGCCCCCCAGAATAAGCGCAGAGTATATCTATGATCCAGACATTAGGGAGGCACTAAAGATAGGGGCGGAACTTTACTTTAAAGAAAACATTGGCTCCATGTCCTCCACAAGAATTCTATGGGAAGCATTCAAAACAGTTGTGAGGGGGCAGGTGCGGGCTCTAACAGGGAGGACAAGAAAAGAATCGCTCTACAATGTCAAGAGTTGGAGCGAGAAATACTACTGTTGGAAACGAGAGCTCTGTCGAACTGGGACAGTAAGCTTGGACATCTAATGCGCCTAAAAGAGAAGGGACTTGAAAGAGGGGACTTTCCGCAGCTATGCGCTGGCAGTGCTGTGGCGCCTATATGATGTTGGTGATAAGCCCGCAAATTATTGGTGTGGCTAGAAAGAAGAGACAGAGAGAGAGATCATGGGTGCTAGAAATAGAGGACAAAGAA
Source organism: Pleurodeles waltl (assembly GCF_031143425.1). Classification (NCBI taxonomy): domain Eukaryota; kingdom Metazoa; phylum Chordata; class Amphibia; order Caudata; family Salamandridae; genus Pleurodeles; species Pleurodeles waltl. The sequence goes on from NC_090445.1 coordinate 966,722,270, forward strand.
GGGACGCTCTGGCGAGACAGTCCGTCCATCACCAACATATTTGCTAAGTTCTATAAGGGATTGTATCAATCAGCCACCCACATGGGAGAGACTGAATGTGAGGAGCTCCTGAGCGATATCCAGCTAAACAAACTGGGGGAAGAATCGCAGGAGGCACTGGAGGGCGACCAAACGGTGGAAGAGGTAACACAGGCAATGCAGGGACTACAATCCAGGAAAGCAATGGGCTCCAACGGGCTGCCCATAGAGATGTATAAAAGCCATGGCCTCATTGGTGGCACCGCATTTGTGGGCCATGTTTCAAACAGCACTGCTGGATAGGATCCTCCCGGAGGACCAACGTATGGCTACCATAGTGGTGATACATAAGAAAGGGAAACCACAAATCAGATGCAACTCGTACAGACAGATTCCCTCTTGAATGCGGAAACCAAGATCTTTGCAAAGGTGATGGTAAATAGGTTCCAGGCAGTAATAGCGTCCCTGATTCACCCTGACCAATTGGGCTTTATGCCCCGGAGGGGAACACAACTTAACCTTAGGAGACTATATAAAGACAAGTGCCCCTCGCTCCGGATCGGCAGTCCTTATGGCGCTTGACGCAGCAATGGCCTTTGACAGCACTGAATGGCTATACCTCTTTGTCATACTCAGGACAACGGGATTCGGACCAAAGTTTAGTAGCTGGGTGCGCCTTCTCTACAGGGTGCCACTAGCACAAGTGAGAATGATCTCTCGGGTAGTCGCCTTGCATAGGGGGACACGACAGGGCTGCCCCCTCTCACCCATGAGATTCGCTCTGGCATTGGAGCCCCTGGCAGCCTGGATCCTCCAAGACACCCTGATGTGGGGTATACTGGGGTGTGGAGGTTGGGAGGAGCGCATTTCACTCTATGCTGATGACATTTTGCTATATCTTACAAGGCCCGCCACATTAGTGGATAGGGTGTTGCACATCTTCCAAATATTTGGTGACTATTCAGGTTATCGCATAAACTGGTCCAAATCAGTACTTTTCCCACTAACAGATGGTTTGCTACACCTACCGTGGGCCATAGAGATCTCTGTGATGCAGGATAGCTTCATATACCTAGAGATGCATATTACAAGGGACCCTCAGACATTTCTGGACATGACTTGTCACGCAGATAGAGCGGCTTAAATCCGATGTCTCGCACTGGAGATCCTTACCGCTGTCATTAATGGGTAAAGCGGCCATATTCAAAATTATGTCCCTCCACCGCCTACTATATGCAATACAAACAAAATACACCATACAAGATTCCGCAAGCGCTGTTCCAACAAGTAGACCAGGAGCTTAGACTGCTTCTATGGGATGGGGGAACCCCACGCATAGCACCGAGTAAGATACAAAGGGGGAGGGGGGTTGGAAATAATAAATCGCTCTCTCGGATATCTCCAAGTACTACTGGGCCTCACAGTTGGCAGTAATAAAACGAATGGGTGTTTGCGGACAGAGACGAGCCTGCCTAGCCAAATGGGCAGGAGGGACTATTTTACGGTGCTATACAAGCGCAATGCTGAACGAACACTCCTGGTCCACACGGAGAGTGGTGAGGTCTTGGAAGGAGGCCACAGGAGCCCTAGGGTCTAGGGGCATTTTAACAGATCAGACCCCACTGTGGGAGAGTGACCTCCTACGAGCGGTGGTTGGCTGAGGGGCTTCAGTAAGTGGGTGCTACTAGGCATCAAGAGATTGGGCAACATTTGGAGAGACCTGGCATATATCCCCTTCACTACCCTGGAGGAGGAATATGGCATGGCAAGAACGGAATACTAAAATTACCTACAGTTGGGCTACCTCCTGAAATGACACATCAGGGAAGCGGAGCAAATGGCAACCGCCACTCCCCTGGAAGACAGGCTCCTCACAGAGCGTATGCTAGAAAAAGCTATCTCACTAAAATACAGGAAACTTTTAAACAATGTCTCAGACACACTAGATTCCCTTAGAGCAGCATGGGTCAGGGATCTGGGGGAAATTAACAGAGGAGGACTGACAGGAAGCACTGCAGAGCCCAAAGGAAATAGCTATCAGGGCCAGATTCGGGTTAATATTCTGGTTAATACAGTTGAAGGTCCTCCACAGGGCATACTGCTCCGGAACGCTTCACAAAATTCACAGGTCGGACACGCCTACATGCCTCCAGGGATGTGGACAGACGGGCACCTTTTTTCATATCCTATGGACATGCACAGAGATCCAGATCTTTTGGGCAGAGGTCACAACACGGGTTACAGACACTGGGAATTCAGCACCAGATATCGGAGAAATGTATCCTATTGCACATAAACGGAGGATAGGCAAATACCCAGATATGTCAGGATATGGGTGATGTTGGCATATGGGGTGTCTAAGCGAAATCCGGCAAGACGCAGGAGTCACCCAGCCCTGCAGTGCAGTTTATTAAAGCAGGGGTTGCCCAAGGAAGTGGGGAAAAAAATATGGGGACAATGAAGCCTGAATCACCACGTATGTGTTTGCTGAGGGGGAAGGTCGGGGGCAGGAAGGAGCACTGGGCGTAGCCACTGATTACACAATATGAGATACAGAACCGAGACCAGGGCTGTAAAGGGTCAAATGCTGGGAAAATTGGAATGGGGTGGGGGAAATGTGATGGATGTACATGGTATCTGCTATGCCGAGCAGAACTGTTGTGGTAAAACAAATATACTGTACCTTGAGCAGAGTTAAATAAAAAGTTCTTTTTTTTTTTTTTTAAAGTCTTGGGACCTAAGAATGTGAACTGGGTGCGCCTTTTCCACTCTAGTTTCCTATCTCATGGGACTCTGAAGGCATAACAGAAGCGAAGCTGCACTCTAAGGCAGATTTATTCCTTATGTATAACAAAGTGCAGACCAAACAAGTCACACTCACTTTCCCTATAAGTGCCCACTAATATTATAAGGCCTATTACGGGGCAATAGCTAACCCTGCAGAGTCCTCTCTATGCCAGGCTACATGTACACAATTACCGGGCTGCATATGATGATATTCTCACATAGGTAGCTTGTGGATATGTTCATGGATAACCAGCAAAGTGCACTTTACCCTAGCTGCATCACAGCCGTATCATAAAAGATGGACACTTGCAGGAAACACATGCAGTCAATTTGCCATGTGATTTCCGTGGGTGACGCATGTAGTGAAACTCACCCATAGTAAAAAGTCCAAAACTGTGTGATTCAAAAAGCAAAACAACTGGACGTATTCAATGGGAGGGACCCATTTTGCAACACATTGCATAACAAAACATCCACTGACAATAGGAAAAGGCTGGTGGCCAACAAGGCCTGTTGGCTTTGCCAAAGCTTGCTGTTGCATTACAATCAGTACAGGGTTTCCTCTTTGTTGGGATCTTATGAGTTCAGGACATATTCTGGCACGTCGTATTAACCAGGCTTTTTTCATTGCAGAAACTGGTGTTCATGTTATCTCTGACAAACTAATCCAGCCTCAACAATCCTCCTCAGGTCTTGCGTCATGACACATTCTGAAACAATTCTAGAAAATAACTAAAACAACGCTGAGATTACTCTTCCAATTTGTATGCTGAGCAACTTACTGTATCATACACTCTGCTATAGCAGGAGAAAGTAACTAAAAAACACTTTAAATGAACTGACTAGGTCAAGAGTATTGTGCTATAATGATTAACAAAAGGTCAGATGGACAAAATGTATTTAGATGTAGAAACAATTTATTCAGCCTTTAAAACCAATATGACAAGCCTCTCAGACTTCTAGATCTCAGTACTGCTAATGGTCTTTGCTAACTTATAAAGGGGAGACCTGTGAAATAGGTTTCAGAACCCGGAGATGAGATTTGTTTTCTATCTTATTCAGATGTTATTTCGTTGGGCTATAGTTTCTATTTTGTTCAGATGCTATAGTTTTGATTTTAGTGACCCTCACACCTCACACTTTGTGACTAGTATAAAATCGGAACCCATATGAGGCTTAACTGCATAAAGAAGAACGTCATGTTACTAAAAATAGCAATACTGAAGTCTGGCGTAAACGCAGTGTGAAAAAGAAAACAATTTGTAATCTGTATACCATGCTGTTCCATTCAAACAACCCCCAGAACGTAGAGCCACCAATATTATTTGTCTTACTCTGTGTGAAGTTACCATTCTAGATGTTCTGTCAAGCTGTGCCAACATACAATGAATAACATAACTTGAGTTGTTACAAATTCCCTTAGCACTCCGTCACTAGTAAACAGATCATCTCAATTGACAAGTGGAGAAATGCAGCAATGGAAGCATGGACTGATCATGTCTTTAATATTAACACCCCCCCCCCCCCAAATCCGGCAGTTCAAAATGCACTTTCAACATACCCCTCTTTGCAATCAAAACTATACTATAAGGATTGGTTTAATTTTAAATATGAAATTCTGCATTTTATCTGTTCACGTCTGTGATTTGCTATTTCCAGACCTACAAATGGGACAGTAATAAGTCGGACTAAACATGATCACCACCTGATCATCTCCTCCATGTAGAAAAGATATTTAACAGATTATGGGCCTAATTTAGAGACTGGCACATGGATGGCACAATGGTGACCGATATCCTGTATGCTTTAATACAAGAGCATTACATCTCAATGCACTTGTAATAAGGCAGGTGGGATATATCTATCATGTTTAAGATGGGGTACCCATCTGCCAGACTCTTAATCAGGTCATATATTCTATCTATTTCTTCAGTTAGAAAAGTCGACCAGCAGAAGGGCCTGCAGTAAGAAGCACTCCACGCAAGATTATAAAAGAGGAATGGTATGGAGGTGGGCCACGGTGTAGCGACTGCCAGGGTGAAGGCCTGGGGCGCAAAGTCAGAATCAAGCCCCAAACCAGGAAAGGCACTGTAGCACAGGAAAGGAAACAGAGGTGGAGCAATAAAGGACAAGTGACAGCGCTGTAGAAAAGGGACAGAGTGGCAAGAATCAATGGCTATGCAAGCAGGCACTACTAAGCGTACAGCAATGAACATAAACCCAAACTTCCAAAGGGACTCAGCTACTATAGTTCCGGAGTGAGGCCTTTTCCCCTTGAGACACTAAATACTGGAAGAGAACCATTTGATCAAGTCAATATCGCACAACTACGCATTGTGAAGCACAAGCACAGCAACAGTGAGGAAAAATGAAGGTGCTTGGATATGGGGGGTTTGTGAGAGCCCCCTCAATACTGTAGTACATCTCCAAACACATCAGATTAGGCGAGGTCAGCCCCAATGTGACCTCACACTTTCAGTGAAATTTAAACTATAGTGGTTCAGGTTTGGATGTGTGAAACTTACATTTTAAAAACAAAAACAAAAAAAGGATTATGACCACTGAGGAAGGATAGATGTAGATTTATTTAGCTATACTTTCTGGGGACACTGCTGCAATCTGTGAAGGACGCTAAAAATTGGAGATTGAAGTTAAACTGGATTCTTCACTGAAATCTTTCGGCATTTAAGTGATTTCCTCTGCAGGTTTCTAACAACTAAAAGCCTTGGAGAAAATGCACCCTGCCTTAATTAGGTAGGAAGAACCTCTTTTGTGCTTCAACTCAGACTATGCAAATTCTTTCTCGGACTCTGCAGTGGCTACCTGAAATGTTTCCAAGTTGTCTAAAATGGTGCTTCCCTATGGGCCATCAGTGCCATGAGTTTTGTTCCAGCAATGTCTAGCCTTTACATTTCACAGGGGTTATCTAGCAGTCTCCTGGTGCCTATCTTGCCCTTGAGCAGTGACAGGGAGTCAGAATCCCTGAAGGTGCTGTGCAGCATTTGGAAGGAAACCGGGAGAGGTGCTGCTCGCCTTTTTTGTGGGTAAATTAGTTTTAAAGAACCTAGGTGGAGATGGCACTTTCACATGCCTTACTGGGGTGTAGCTTCAAGGGGTGTTTGGAGTGGGACACTCCCCCAAAAAATGCATTCTTGGCTTGGTAGTTGGGTGTTGGGCCCAGAGCCAGGTCTGCTATGTCTGTGTCGGTTTTTCTCAGTGTGAAATAAGAATGAAAGACAAAACGGTGACCTTTGCAGTAAAGAGAGAAAGAGAAACCTACCCGGTGTCTGAATTTGAAAATGTGAAACCAGATAACCTGGAATCAGTACTGTCTTCCCTGCTTGTCCAAACTGTGATCCCAGGCAAATATTTTATTTCACAGAGCCTCATTTTTCTTTATGATCACATATGAGCTCACATTTAAACATGAGTGCACAGTACAAGCATCGCTTATGTTGCTCCATCTATGATAATAATCTAGGCCACTTTTAGGCTTTACATGGCTCCTGCCTCAAAGGGCCAGATGGATCAAACATTTGTTCTATCGCAAATGGCCCAATCAGGCTGTTTGCGATCGCAAAAATGCATTTTGGTATGTATTATTTCCAATTTGCGATTCGGTAACTTGCTACTGAATCACAAATTGTAATTGCGGCTACATACTGATTCGGTATTAGGAAGGGAGTGACAAAGGCGTCCCTTCCTAATACTGAATTGCAGCGGTATGTAGGAATGTTCTGTGACCAAAATGCAGTCGCACAACATTCGCATTTTACCACCTACTTCAAGTAGGTGGTAGCCCATTGGCAAACGGGAAGGGGTCCTTGAGGGACCCCTTCTCCTTTGTGAATGCATGCAAAAACATTTTTTAAGAGCAGGCAGTGATACCTCGGACCACTACCTCCTCTTAAAAAATTGAAAGAAAACTTTTCTTTTTTAAACCCACCTAGTTTTACTTTAAGGAAAACAGACTGCATTATTAAAAAAAAATTACAAAAAAAAAAAATAAAAATAAAAAAAAAGAAGGATTGCTTTATTTAAAAGCAATCACAGACATGGTGGTCTGCTGAGCCCAGTAGGGCACCATCCTTGTGATTATAGCAATTCACAATAGATTGCAAATTGCGACCTACCTCATGAATATTGAGGTAGGTCGATTTGCGAGCCATTGGGAATCGCTAAATGAAACACCTGGAGTTTCACACATACGAATAGCGATTACGTAATTGTGATTCGCAGGTAATTGCAATTAGGTAATCCCTATTTGGTAAAATCATACATCTGGCCCATAGTTCTCTAATGGCAATGTCACTGGTGGGTGAACCACAATAGTTTCTAAAACCTCTATCACTTTTAGCAAAGGTCTAGGTAGTGATTTAATCCAATATACTGAGGTGAAACGCTTACACTGGTTAAAAAAAAATACACTTTTTTAATTTTGAAGAGATTGTATCTTATTTCTACATCTGTTTGTTGCACAATATACATATTAAATGTTTTAATGACTGGACGTGTGCACTAACTCTTGGAGCCAAGCCAGATCCATGGCTCAGTTCTGGCTAGGCTCGCACTCTCAGTTTGCCACCACGCCCTCCACCATTTGTGACTCTGGCTTAATACATGGGGCCATCAGTCACTTGACAAAAATGATCTGTAAAGGCAAGGACGAAAAAAATTAACTGGGCTCTTCCCACCTGCACTGGTTTGACAACTCTGCCATTAAAGTTTCCTGTTGCGGAGGCAAAGAAAAGTGCATTCAGTGAAAATACATTTAAAATAAATGATTCCAGGGTAGGGACTCCAAGTGGTTGCGCTGTACTCAACTGGAGCTATAAGTTCCCAGGGAGAACTACCAGGCCCAAGTAGGAGGGATACGGGTGTTGGGTCAGCAGTTATGTTTGGGATGCAACATCCCTCAAATGAATTGTTGGTTTGGTAGTTGGGTCGGGGGCCCGAGTCAGGCCTACTACGTCTGCCTGTTTTTCTTGTAACCCTTATTTCACTAAGAGGTTTTAGCTTGTTCACTTTTAGATCAGGAGTTTACATATATAGAGTGACAAGTTTACCAAAAAGTAGTGAATCTGCCTCCATAGAAGTACCCGTGAATGTGTGCAAAAGTACTACTTTTTGGAATTCACAAAAATTGGCAGCAGCAGATTTGGAAAGTTGTGGGAATCTCAGGTTTCCAGGCGTATTACTGGAAATGAAATCCCCAAAAAGTGATGGGAAGTATGCTTTCAAATATTCTAACTACTGGCAATTGCTTGGGGTACCATTCCAGCCCACTGTTTTCCACCAGCTGTACCACTTTAGACAGAGACCCAAACTAATGCAAATCAGTCCTGATACTGTTCTTTGTGGAAACACTCAATTCATAACCCCGGTTATTTCAACCCTCCACCCTGCAGTCCACTTCTTTTTACTGTTTTTCCGAGTTGGGAAATTTGAGATTCACCCCTTCCTCCCCCCACAATCTCACTGACTAAGCTGGGAATCAATGGAGTGCGATAACTTGCGGGAAGAAGTTGTTTCGGCTACACTTGGGGTATTCTCGTCAGCCACATTGATTATAAAAAGGGATCCGCGCCAGTGCTCAGCATCAGTTATGTCTTGGTAATGGAGAAGAGCGGATGGAGTTTACAGAATTAGATGGCAGAAGTGTTCCAGAAGTAGAAGGGCGCTGACACAGCAGTGAGTGGATGAAGTGTGCCAAATGCTTTCAGTCTTCAGGATCCCATAGGGCATGGTGTGTACTTCAAAGAGGTCATCAGAATGAGGTTTTTAGAGGGCCAGGTCTACATTAAGAACAGAGTAAATCAGTTTAAATAAGTTAATTAATGTTAATAATACAGTGATGTGATGGGGTATTTGTGAAAACCTGTGCACTGGCACTATTTCACGGAAAGGGAGTGAACGCATGAGAATCTAAACTAAGACTTTAAACAGCAAATGTGAGAGCAAATTTCAAATAAAGTAAGGACTTAACAGAAACACAGATTCTTGTTGAGTTCCAAGAAGAGATTGCAAATGAGAAGGTTTAGAGAGCCTTGGTTTGTCGACAGTAATCCAGTGTTTAATATACTAAACACGGAGTGAGCTGTAAGATTACGACAGAAATCAGTCACAACTAAGTGCTGTTTATGTAGTTTTGTTCTTGAGGGATAACAAGAGGGTAACACATTCACCCTGTTGTGCTCAAAGTTTGAAACAATATAATACTTATCGATAAGCCTCTGAACCACTCTTGTTCCATATCTCCTTTTCAGCAGTACCCGAGTGCAGCCGGCTAAAGTCAAAGGCTTCTGCTCGCCCCACTTTTGCCATAGTGCAAGCACTTCACAGTTATCGCTTCTCCACACAGAAGTGATCCAACGATTGTAGCTGTATGGAAATTCATCACAATAACCATGTTGACAGTGACTGTTCTGGCACCATGAATCTCGACAGAAGTTTATGAAAATCATATGATGCGGTCTGAATCAATAAAAAATTAGCAATACCGGTATAACGCTATGCAGTAAGAGGCAGCTCCAAAGAAGCATCACATTAGCGACAATAGTAGGTGAAAAACCAAAGCCTACTTGCTACTGAATCAGCTACCTTGCTGTTACTCTGCGCAACTTGGTGTCTTTGGATTCCATATCTAGTCCCAGATACCATGCTAGAAGGCGTCATATTGAACGTGGAGCCACCTTCCCGTAAACTGTACTGCTCAAGAACAGAAAATATATTATAAATATATATACACACTAACACACACACACACACACACAAATACACCCAACACTGTGTCAGCTTGTCCAACAACCAATCCACCGCATCTCAACCATTAGTGTTCGGTGTTTGATTTAATAGCACCTTCCATGACAGGAGACAAACTGTCCAGAATGCAAGGATTAAAAAAAAGAAATGTTGACATTAGGCCCCAACTTTCCAAAATAGCAGAACAAAGACCATTCACTCCACAAGGCTGAAACTAAGCGCGATCGTATTGAGACTAACTTTGCTGAACAGATCTATTTCCATTATGAACTGACCAAAGATATTACAAATTCTAGCAACAAAATTAGGCCATACTGTTTAAAGATTAAGTCGCCACAACCATATTGACATCCGCGGAACTAGCAAACATTTAACCAATGCTGATCTCGAGGCTCATATTCAACAATTATTCCGCTACACCCTGCAAGCGTCACGAGACTGTGACAAACTCTTCTGTATCGCAACGGAGGGGGGAGGTTGAAAGTTGGTGGGTAGCAGAGAGCTCTGCTATGCACAGAGAAGAATATGGAGCTTTGTGGAAAAAAACAATAGCGATAGAGTGGGACGTATTGCTAGAATCCTTTAAAGCACAAGTGCTAAATGACACCTCAGCTGTCATCGCTGGGAGCGCCCCAGGTTGCTATACGTACTGCCCTCCTGCAGCGCTTCTTTTATCACACCAGCACAAACGTACGAGGGAGAGTAGTTGGATGGGTATTAACAGTCGCACTAGCTAATATTTTCACTGCCTGTACCCCATGAAACTCCTGGGTGCCACCGATACTGCTGCAAGACACCGTGACTACAACTTTACACGATGCAACAAGATGTATATATTCGGGGAGATGTCCAATTTACGCGGGGGGGGGGAAGAGGTGGGTACTTTCAGGCCTTGGTTTATGTCATACATATATCAAGATGCCAATTACAAGGATGCGTTATAGTATCATATAGCCAACCCTACTTATGTGACTATCTCATGTCATTTTTGCCATGTTTGTTACAAGGTGAATTGATTTAACATCTCAGCCCCTCCTATATGGGGGAGGAATGGTCTGCAGTATTATTCTCCTTTATGCCAAAAACCAATAAAGTTTGCCAAAAAAAAGACTGGGACAAGCTCTCAGAGAAACATATCAAGTTTATTCCACTTATCAAATCAATATCAATAACTGGACTTTGGATGTACTGATGAGAGTATACTTCTTCTAGATCAAAAGCCTACCATTGGTTCGCAGACATGCCGAAATTATGTTCAAAGTTGACTGTGTTCCAGGATGTGTCCATGGTAACTTTAAACAAACGCATGGGCATATTTGTGCACCAAGAAGACAATATACAGATGGGGATTTCCATTCCAATTAATGTTCAACTTTGATGGGACAAGTGGTACAGACAACATAAGAGACGACGGAAGTATTCTGTCTTGGCAGTGATGAGAAACAAACCTGGGACAGTGATCTACAATACAGACCATCCCTGCTGAACTAGGAAAAAACAGAAGTGTTTTTCTCTTATCGACAGAGCAAGTGCTAGGAGTATCTAGTTTGGGGCTCTACAATCACATTTTCTTTAATGTCAAAGTTCTCAATAATGACCCTAGATTTCGAAGGACTCAAACACGCCCCTCCACCACACACAATGAAACTGAATATTCCTGAAGTGGCTACACATTACACTATGCTTCAAGAAACCCGTTTGAAAACAACAAGTAGAGGAGGTGTTGGCTGTCTTTAACAAACTATGGAACTATATTCAGGGCCACTTTAACTATACGGCAAGGAATGACCAAATTATGTGGCGGGTATACTAAATTATGAGGCAGGAAAATGCACATTACGCTGAACAAAGCAGTACATTTTGGAAAGGTATCAGATCATTATTTTGTCCCTTTTATACATGGTAACACTGTCTGGAAAAGACAGTTACTGTATTAGTACAAGCTAACACTCAAATATAGCAATATGCAATGGAAAAGTAAACATTCATTCAACCTTTCTGAAGTGCCATCTGCTGAACAGCAACGTGCGTTGCAGAATTTTCAGTATCTTTTGAACTGTTTTAGCTAGAAACATATTTTTGTTACGATCTGCACATTATACAGTAGACGATGGATTATGTGGCAAATGCAGCAAATCCATAACTATGCGAAAAACAAAACGACTGCAGAATTGCATATTTCCAGTGGCCCCAACTATGTCACAGCCATTATTTTAGGATGACCACACATCATTCAAAGTCAGCACACTGTCTCCAGTCGTGAACTTTCCACTGACAAATCATTGTTTTCAGGTATGCCAAGCTAATTAGTTCAATGGACCAAAGCAAGACCACAATACCTTTATATGATCTTGCAAACGTTCAGAACTAAAAACTGTCCATAACTACCTGAAAGGAGGTGGTCATCAGTTATAGCCACAAGAGGTATGTTAGCCCATATCAGAATACGTTTAAAACTTCTAAATTTGGTCTGGATTTGCTGCCCTGCACCTGCTACAGGATTGCAAGAATTAGTGGTTACTGTTACTGCTCGACATGCCAAATCGACGAAGCAGTGAGTTTTTTTTCTTATTGGGTATAGTCTGCACTTGTAAGTTGTATGACAAAAAAAAATAAGTAAAAGGACTAAGAAAGGTGGGTGGGGGGTTCAGAAAGTGCAAGAGGCAAGGACAAAGAATGAGGGACGAAGGATGCAGCGCAAAGAGGGGAGAAGTGCAAAACTCAATGGGGAGAGGAGGACAGAGCGCAAATGGGTTGGGGAGGACAAAGTGCATGGTGGGGGAAAGGACAAGGCGCAAGGGGGGAAAAGGACAAGGCGCAAGGGGGGAAAAGGACAAGGCGCAAGGGGGGGGAAAAGGACAAGGCGCAAAGGGGGGAAAAGGACAAGGCGCAAAGGGGGGAAAAGGACAAGGCGCAAGGGGGGAAAAAGGACAAGGCGCAAGGGGGAAAAAGGACAAGGCGCAAGGGGGAAAAAGGACAAGGCACAAGGGGGAAAAAGGACAAGGCACAAGGGGGAAAAAGGACAAGGCACAAGGGGGAAAAAGGACAAGGCACAAGGGGGAAAAAGGACAAGGCACAAGGGGGAAAAGGACAACAAAAAGGTGGAGGAAGATTACAGGACAAGGGATATGAAGGGGTGGAGAGGAAAAGCACAAGGGTAGTGACAGCAGGAGTGGATGACAAAGCCGAATGGTGTGAGAGTAGAGATACATCAGTGGAAGGAAGCAACAACAGAGCTTATTGGGGCCAGACAGAAACAGGGGAAGATGAAGTAGATTATGTGACATCACAAAAACAATCCTTTAGAAGAACCCCTCCTAATTTTGATGTATGGACTGAAGACATTAAATACATTTTGCCAACTAAAATCCACTTCTTTCAAATGTACTTTCCTTCCTTCTCAACATTTTTATTCAATTTAGTTGGTAATACTATTTATTAAGTTAACTTTATAAACAATAACTCAAAAATCATTCAATTACATGGTCTGCATGTTCAGCGACACTGCCTCCACTGATGGGCCATACTCCACAGTCCTACAGCCCCACAGTTGTTCTGCCCTTAAAGTGGTGGGGCGTAATACTTGCCACAGGTTCACCTCATTGTTTTCAAACTTTGTCTTAGATGCCCTCACACAAATGTACCCATACACTCACTAGCTGGTTATCACTCAAAAATGTGCTTATACATACTCACACTTTCACAATCATCGCCCCTCGCCTATAACTACTGGTGTACAGGGACTCTGATTTGAACTCCTGGGGTACAAGTATCCTTCTCTAATAGTGCAGCAGGCACAGTTTCACCAGCGCCTCGGTGCCCTGCGGCCACTGCATCTGTTGCACCAGACACCCCAACTCACAACCTCTACATCACCCGCTCATTCCAACTTATTCACACTGCTTTGATCTTATTCACACCCACTCTCACTGACTCATTCTCACTCTTTCAGTTTCATTGGCACTCTCAAATAAATTAAAATAACGCATACTGTCACTCAATCTCATTCAAGCTCAATCGCTCACAAACACACCTTCACTCACATACTCAGAAAAACAACACTATTTTTTTTTTTTTAACTTCCCTTTCTTCCTTGCTGGCAACTCAGAGGCTCCATGGCAGCAGCAGAGCAGGAATCTCCTGCAGGACACAGGAAGCAGCAAGCCACAATTCTTAATGAGGAGCGAGACAGAGGAGCAGGGTCAGGTTTCAGAGGGAGAACCACCTCAAATCCTCTCCCAGCTTCTTGACAGGAGTGGAAACACAGTCCTATCAAAAGCTGGACAGTGCTGGGGGTACTTCCTCTACTGCTTTGTGTGGCTCCTCATTGGCCTCAGGGATGCACTGATTTGCGCCCAACAACCCTATTTTAGTACATATATTGTTCTGCCTGAGGCATGTACATACTGTCTGCTAAATGGACAAGTTACTTACCTTCAGTAATGCCTTATCTGGTAAAGAATTTATCTGACTGCACATTCCTCACCTCTTGAATTATCCCTATGCGTCAGACTGGATCTGGAAGACCCCTGTACGCTGGTAGGTAGTACTGAATGGCTCCACATCCGTCGTCTGAGTCATCTGCCTCAGAAATGATGCTGCAGTACCTAAATTGGCGCCACCTGGACGCACTGTCATTTTCTTTTCACGACTTTCCACATCAGAAGTGCAGCGCCATGAGAACACTAACCACTGGTGTATAAAAAACCAGGGCCTGGAAAGGGATTCATTGCCCCTAGAAATCCGTTCGTAAAGCTGGAAGGATGGATGGGTGAGTAAGGAATCTGCAGCTAGATATGGTCTCTACCAGATAAGGCGTTACCAAAGGTAAGTAACTTGCCCAGCTGACAGAGACTTCTAGCTGCACATTCCTTCCCTTTAAATAGCTACCCAAGCAATACCATCCCCGGCAAGTGGGTCTGTGACCCAATTTGAAACAAGCAAAAGTGCCCATCCCTACAGACATGACAGTCCAGGCAGCAGTGTTTGGTAAACATGTGCAGAGATGCCCACATCACTGCCTAACAGATGTCCAGGATCGGAACCCCACATGCTAACACAGTGGTCTCAGCTTCAGCTTTGGTGGAATGAGCTTGCAAGACCTCAGGAGGTGGATTTGTGGCCAGTGCGTAGCAGATCTTAATGCAGTGTACAACCCATCTGGAGATGGTCCGCTTCTGCACAGTCCAATCTTTCTTCACACCCACATACCCCACAAACGCTCAGTCATCCAACTGGAACTCTTTTGTACGTTCAGGTAGAACGCCAACACTCTTTTTGGGTCCAGGCAGTGGAGTCTTTGCTCTCCCCTGGAAGGATGTGGGGGGGGTGAATAAAAAGTAGGCAAGGTGATAGATTGGCCTACAAGAAAAAGGTGAGACCACATTTGGCAGAAAAAAGGCCCTAATGTTGAGCACCACTTTGTCAGGATAGAGAGATACAGTGGCTTAGATAAGTCCTGCAGTTCACTCACTCCGCAGGCAGATGTTATTGCCACAAGGAAGGCTATCTTCAAGTCAGAAGTCATAGTGGACAGTTGTGAAAGGTTCAAAGGGAGCACACATCAAAAAGGTGAGAACCAAATTAATAACCCATTGGAGCATAAAGAATGGGGATGGACGGAAGCGATGAGTACGACCTTTGAGGACTCTGTGTACAAAAGGAGACTTGAACAAGGAGGGTTGCTCAAACAACCGCAAAAATGCAGAAGTAGCCCTTAAGATTGCCCAAAGAAGAACCCTGCTGGGCAAGAAAAGAATAAACAGTAGAACCTCAAAAAGAGGGGCAGGAAGGGGATCAGACTTGTCTGTGCACCATGCACAAATTTCTTCCACTGACAGATGTATACCCCGTTTTGGTGTAGGGACACCTGCCTGCCAAGATTACATTACAGACTTCAGGAGGAAGGTCAAAAGCTGTCAACTGCGGCCGCTCAATCTAAATGCAAGAAGATGGAGAGTAGATAGGATTGGGTGAAGAACCCTCCCCTGCTGCTGCAACAGAATATCTTCCCGAAAGGGCAATCTGATAGGAGGATCGATGGAAATATTCAGCAGCTCAGGATACCAGATTCTCCGCGCCTAGTCCGAGGCCACATCGGATTACTTGGGCCCAGCCATTCCTGAACTACTTGAGAATTCTGGGCAGGAGTGGTATGGGCACAAAGGCATTTAGGAGGCCTGAATTACACTAGAGGCGAAAAGCATCTCTGAGCGAGCGCCGCCTTGGAAACTCCAGTGCGCAAAACTGCTGACATTGCGCATTCTCAGCTGAGGCAACCAGATCTAACCAAGGCTCTCCCCACTGCTGAAAGAGTCCTTGAGTCAACTCCGGATGGAGACACCATTCATTATCCGCTAGGCATTTTCAGCTGAGTTTGTCTGCTCTAGCATTTAGAGAGCCTGCTAGATAATGAACCCCCAGGTATATGTCCTGCTGTTCCAGCCAACTCCAGAGGCATAGAGCCACTGGACAAAAGGTCCACCCCACCCCACCCCGCTTGTTGCAGAACTACGTGGCACTGGTGTTGTCCGTGAACACCTGCACCATCTTTCCCTTGACAGAGGGTAGAAAGCCTTTCAATGCCAGTCAGAGCACATGGAGCTCCATCATGTTGATGTGGAGTACCGCTTCCACCGGAGACCAGAATCCTCTAATCTCCACCTCTCCCAGATGGATGCCCCAATCCCAGAAGTGACACATCTGTCACTATTTTCAGATCTGGTTGGGGAAGGGAGAGGGATCGGTCTTTAACCCAATTGCGGTTTGTTAACTACCACTGCAGATCTTTTGCAGTTCCCTCAGAGATTGGACTATGACAGACTCCCCTGATGCTGCACCCACTTGAACTTCAGGTGCGACCGCAGAACCGCATATGCCATCTGGCATGTGTTACTGGCAGGGTACAGGAGGCCATGAGGCCCAGCAGCCCCAGATTCAATTTCATCGAAATCCAGGATAGAGGATGAAACATCAATTTCATAGCCTGAATATCCTGGATTCGCCACTCAGGGGGATAAGCCGAAAAAAAGCACCATGTCCAGAGATAGCTCTGACGAAAGAGAGCATCTGAGAGGGAATCAAGAGTGACTTTGGCACGTTTATAGTGAACCCCCCCAGTGAATGGAGGAGTTTCTCTGTAGTATGGAGGTGGGAGACGAAAGCTTGGGGAGAGTCCACCTTCAACAACCAGTCGTCGAGATAGGGGAAGACTGGCACCTATGATTTCCAAAGGTAAGCTGCATCCACTGCCATCACCCTGGTGAACACCCAAGGGGCACTCGTAAGACCAAAGGGAAGCATGCTAAACTGAAAGTGCTTGTGGCCTACAGTGAACCACAAGTAATGTCTGTGGGCAGTTAGGATAGGGATGTGGAAATAAGCATCCCACAAGTCCAATGCTACCATCCAATCTCCTGGATCTATGACAAACAAAACCTGAGCTAACGTAAGCATTTTGAACTTCATCCTCTTGAGGAAGAGATTGAGGGCTTGCAGGTCTTTTGGGGACCAGAAAATAGCAGGAGTAACGACCACAGCCTATTTCTGGCACCAGAACCCTCTAAGACTCCCTTAGCCAAGAGAGCTGAAACATCTTATCAGAGAAGGGACAAATGATCCTCCGACATCCAGTTGTAAGATGTGGCATGGGTGGAGGGGTAGTGTCAAAGGAGAGGGAGTATCCCCTGTGGACGATCTGCAAAACCCACCTGCGCGGAGTCGCGTGCCAGGCCAACATCAGCTTTAAGGACCCCCTCACTCACAAGCCTTTTGATGCATGGCCTGGCACTTGGAGCACGACTTTGGGTAGTGGTTGCGCTCAAAACATCACAAGCAGATGAGGTGCGTATCCGTCACAGACATCGCCCAATGACCTGATCTGGCTTAAAACCCATCACAATATCCTCAATACACCAGAAGTAATCTAAACAAAGAAAACAAAAATTAAAAACACTCGACAAAAAGTTGAGAAGGAGCAGTCAACAAATGCCTGAGGGGTAGCTCTCTCTCAGATCAGCGCTGACTGGCGCAGAAAGAAAAGAACCAAAGACCGCACACCTGGGTGGTGCCTATATAGGTACTGCAATGTCATTTCCAGTGCCGACTCCACCAGCGACAGACAGAGCCGATCAACACCATCTACCGGCGAGCAGGGGTACTGCTCATGAGAAGTCTTCTCGTCCCAGTCTGACGCCTGGGGACAATTCAAAAGGTAAGGAATCTGCAGCTATATGTATTAGATAAAAAAAAGGATTGAGCTTGTGTTAAGGGATCATAATTTAACTATATCCCTCACATGCACAATCCAGACATCCATCTACAGAGTGCTATGTTTTCAAACGACACTCTGCAGTTAGATTGTCACTCAGCCGGTCATCAAGAGCATCGTGATGAGAGCTAAATTGCACTGTGGTGGAGAGCTGACCTGCACACTGCAGAGTTAATTTAAACACAAAAGTTCTCTTTGCGCGAACACTGCTAAATTAAACTACAAGCATAAAAATGTCATTTAGCACAGACTCCTTGGGCTCACATATGGCAAGGCTACACCTGGGAGCCCCTGAAAAGGAGCTGCCTCTGAAATTTACCTTGGGCGTAATATCCTGCCCCATGTACAGCCTTCTCCTCAAGCAGTTCTCTTGCCACCTCATTCACAATTCCTTCTCATTTCTACAGAATTCCAAATATGTGCATGATCAGCCCCATATCTTTCCATGTGTCAATGGACATCCCACAGGCAGCATAAACTTCCACTTCAAAAACAAGGTTTAATCCATCCACCTCATCGTTTAAGCTTATGTCTAAGGATCCTGGTTTTTCTAAGTTTTGTGTCTATGGATGAATGAATGATGCCTTTACAAGGGCTGCAGTTGCCCAAGACTAAGGCATTCTGGTGCTGGAGGCAAAGATTTGTGCTCAGCGATGCAGAGGTTAATCAGACTTAAAAGACCAGGCTTTCACAATTTTTCCGAAAACCCTAAAGCAGCTTCTGTGAAAGGCAGGTGACGCTCCTGGGGAAGATAGTTTCACAGCTTAGAGGCTAGGTACACAAAGGAGTGACCACCCAGTCTGGCCCATTTAAAGCACGGGATGAACAACAGCCTGGCACCAGAAGACCCGAGGGGTCTCACAGGAACATAGGGAAGAATAACATTCTGAAGTTATTTACTCTTGAAAGAGCATAGAAAGACAGGACTAAGATTTTGAGCATGTTGTGTATGAGCAGCCAGTGAAAATCTGTAAGATGTGAGGAGACTGGCTGATGGCTGGACATATTCATTAACGAGTCTGGCTGTGGCATTCTAGCCGGAGGCCTCTGTGTAAGCCATTTAGGGAGCCCAAAATAGGGAACTCCAATAATCAAGTCAGACTGTGATTAATGCATAGATTACAATTTTAGGAGTGGAAAAAAAAAAAGAATATGCACAGTGCGTTTCCCAAGGGTTTCAATAAGCTAAATGCATGTGGTAGATATAGAAACAATCTGAGATTTAAGGGAGAGATTCTGATCAAACGTAATCCCAAGATTCCTTGCTATTTTATCTGGAGAACGTGTTTTACGCAGTTCCAGTGACCATATGGAGGATCAAATGTAATTGGGTTTGCCAAATATAAAATTCTCTGTTTTCTCAGAGTTTAACTTAAGACAGCTTTCTTGTATTCAAGAAACTATCAAAGTTAGACAAACTTTATGTTCTCTTGAAAGAAACAGATTTTTTTTAATGGAATGCATCAGCTGAGTTTTATCAGCATAGGATATGATTTAGAGACAATAGGATTGTACCAGTTTACCAGGTGTCGTGTAAACATTAAATAGGTGGGATTCAGGGTAAATCTCTGAGGTACCCCATATCCAATTTGAATAGCAGAGGATTTAAAGGAATACAGGATGACTATCTAAGGACCATCAGATAGGATAGAACATATCCACCCCAGTGCTGAACTACCTATACTAAAGCAAACAAACGTTCCAGCAAGATTTGGTGAGAGATCATACTGAACACCTGCAGACACATCTAATAAAGGCAGTGCCACAGTGCTAGAGCCATTCATAACGTTTGTATTTGCTTGGACAATGCTTAAAGGACAGATTCTCTGCTGAACATTGATTGAAACCCCAATTTGGGATTATCCATAATCAAATTTAATTCCAAAAACTGAGAAAAGATGTTAATTACGTTTTAATTCCGAAATATGGAAACATGAAAGAATCAAGATGGGCCTGAAAGGGGCCCATCACTAATAGATAAGCAATTGGGGTCCCGAGCAAAGGCCCCACATGAGCTTACTTTCACGCTGAAAGAACCTGGCAGAATGGTGAGAAAGTTGACAGATTGGGGCTGATACAGTCGCAGTAAAAATAAATGGAGGACATCAGAAGATCCAGATTTACTGTTGGTGATTGCTGCCAAAGTTGTCTCTAGAACAATAGGTGTGAAGTTAATATAAAAGCACTTTGAAGGCAAAGGGATCAGGAATGTTAGAAAAGTAAAGCTGTCTGGCAACCTAGAGTAGCAAAAATGTTGTAGATGGCACTGACTGTATTCTTAAAAACACTGCTAGGTAATCACAAAGCTCCTGGGAGGGGGAAAGATTGTCTGTGTGAGTGACAGGGTGTAGATACGACTTAACAATGGAAAAAAACTTTATACAAATTATTGGTTAAAAACAGCTTCTCACCAAAGCAGGTAAAGCAAGCTATTTTGACAAGTTTGTATTAGCTGTTGCTTGCAGACATATAGATTTTCTTTTGAGAGGGATTTATAACCGATCCTGCATTTTCATATCAGAGGTGTATAGAGTATCAAAGTAGAAGGGGCGGGAGGAGGTAGAGGAAAGTTTGCTTGCTTTAAGCAGGGCAATTAAATCCAGGGTCAAAAACATGCAAGGATTGCAGAACTATGTGTCAGCTGATACACCTCCTGACACAACACAGGAAACCATGGCTAGGATGATAGCCAACTCGGCTTAGTTTATTTTAGACCAAGCTCTTGAACAGGGTCAGGCAATTTTCCTTGACGGGCAGAAATACTGTAACCACAACAGAAAGGAACAGAAAGTGATCAGCTGATGAAAGAGGGATAGGATAGCTCTTGGACATGTTAGGGTGGTTGGAGAAGAGAAGTGGGGGGTTGGGAGGGGCAACAAGTTGCTGCAGATTCACAGCTTAAAAGCCTCCAATGAAAGCCACCACATGGGTGTCATTAGGCTTATCTATATAAATATTAAAGTCATCTAGAAAAGATAAATAAGTGGATTTCAAAATGTGAGGAGCAAGTGATTGAGCTAAAGTGCTGATAAAGTGCCTGGGATGTCCTGAAGGACAGGCAGTACACCCCCCCCCCCCCCAAAAAAAAAGCCAGCCCTTCTTTATTGAGTAATCACTAGCCCTCCACTTTTGCAAGGTGGACAATTTTGGTGAACAACAGCATAGCCTCTAGGTAAAACAGTAGCTTTATCTGGCAGAGGAATCTGAAATCCATGTTTCGGAAAGAAAAAAGAAAATCAGGGGTGGAAGCAGAGATTAAATTAATTTTAGGTAAGGAGTGGACATTTAAGGGAATTTACAGCCTAGTAATTCTTTTTAAAACTTTTTCTGTAAATATATTGCTCTATTTATATGGTAAAATGATACTTTCTTGTTCAGGGCTCCAACAGCTCATTTGGATCTTGACACTTTAAAAAATATATAATAGATTAAATTAGTGTCTCTCTGAAGTACACTGAATATATTTTTGCTATCCACATAATCTTGATTTTTGACCATTTAAACACATTTGACTCAAGCTCTCATTACATTATGCTGCGTTTAGAATGAGTCCATGTGTCCTTGAAATAAAATGCCAAACTTTCAAGCACACTTTGTGGAGTTCCTACCTACAAAACATAACAAATGAAACAAAACATTTCTCCAGAAAAATGGTTAGTCAGATAAAAATGAAACAAATGGAAAATACTGGAATTTACAGATGCAGGATGCCCTGCTATTGGCTACGGAAATATGACACGGTAAAGGTCTCAAGGACAGACTTAAAAGATTTAGGCTGATAAACAGGGAGGTGCGCTATCGGCCGGGCAAAGTTATTCTGATCATACGGAATTGCAGAGGCGTAATGCTATGGTGTTAATACATTTCTTTGTTTGTATTATTGTTTTTTTTCCCCAGAAAGCACAAAATAAAATGAAAGTTTTTAAAAAACAATGCACTGCTACCCTCAGACAGCAGCCCTTTAAAGCATACAATATATGGACTCCATGACTGTAGATGGGTATACTTATAAACTTGGTGTAGTCACAAGTATGCTACTGAAGGAAATAAAGGGCATTATCACTTGATTCATCTCCTTTCTTTTTTTACAATGACTATCTTCTTACATTCCGTCCTATGCATGCCTTCTATTTCTGAGTACAGCCTCCTCTCACTCTTGTCTGCCTCAATTGGCTGATAACTAATTTGATAGATTGAAGGATTCTGGCTCTTTATAGGTAATACCAAAACGAGGTATACCATGCAAAGAGTCCAGGGGTTTCCTTACCAGTAGGCAGGGGCTTGCTCTAGCAATCCTGAGGTGCTCTTTTAGGGGGTAGTGTAATTGAGCAGTCTTAGGCTTATCGGAGAAGAGTGGCAGACATTTACCACAGGCACAGTCAATAAATGAGACACATGACTCAATAAGGAGAGCCACACCATTTTACAAAAATAACAAGTATCTTTATACATATTTAGGCACCAGCATCAATATGATCAGGTAATACATTTTGTAAGAAAAATACTTTCAGGTTTCAAAAGTCGACATTTAGTGCATTTTGTCCGTAGAGGAAAAAACAAGCACTGCATACAGGTATAGTACAGCGACTTAGGAGATCAATCTCCTGGACTTAAGGTAAGTACTGGGGCAAAGTCCACGGCCACACCAACAAGTCACACCAGGCAGCACTGGGAGACTGGGTGCAATACATCATTGGGGGCCCAATGTTAGTCAATGGGGATCGCTCCTGTTGAAAAGGTACTGCAGACAGGGACTGGGGACAATTCGAGGTGAGGCAACAAGTGGATTCCACTCTTGAGATGCGGAGGTACAAGGGGTGTCTTACATATACTGCATCCAGTGTTAGGGGACATGGCACACAGCACATTTAGCTTCACCAAGACACGCAGCCTGCAATGGCAGTCTGCATGTGCTAGGTGAGGGGTCCCCAATGGTTGTACAGTACATGCTACAGCTTTTGGAGAACCTCTGAAAACATTGCCCTAGGTACTAGGGGTACCATTTACTAGGGTATTAAAGGGGGGCCAAAAGGTATTGACAATTGTGGAATAATTACACAGTTTTAGGGAAAGAGATCTGGCACCTGGGACCTGGTTAGCAGAACCCAGTGCACTTTAAGTCAAAACTGCATCAAATAGCAGCCAAAATGTGATAGGGACCATAACATAGATCACAACATCTTCTATTTAAAACCCCATCTCTGTAAACTAACATTACCTAGTCTCCACCAAACTATCTGACCAAGTATTCCCCTGAAATCACTTAGCCCCCACTAAAGATCACAGGTAACCAATATTAATGTAATCTATCCCAAACTAACTGGAGCGAAGGCATGCAATCTTTTCTTGAGTGCACATGAATAATCACAATAACTACTAACCTTGGGTTCCGCAGTAGAGTGCTAGTCGCCATAAAGCACTTCAATGCCTCGCCAGAGGTAGTAAGCGCTATATAACTATAATAACCACACTAGAAATCAAGGTGGATGCCATTGAAACCAAACTGGGCATCATGCGGTACTCAACTGGATCCACAATAAGTGGAGTATCGGAATCAGAAAAAAGAATCACTTCTGTGCACATGGAGATACATCGGTCAGCTATTATTCCGCTTTCACTCTGGCTGTTGAAAGGGTGAGTCAGCAATTCAACACAATGAGGACCACTACAAGAGAATATGCTATGCTTCAATCAGTAAGACTCAAAATCATTGTAAAAGACAGAGCTCGTTTTCTCATGCTCTGCAAGCTTTGTGAAGTGACGTTTCATCAGCCAACGAGACAATCAAGAGTAATCAGAAACTACAAATTGAAAGATACAATTCTATAACTGAACTGTAATCAAGAATACAATAAGTTAACAGTATATTGGTTTCTCATTCAAACTAGGTTAATGCATTACCTTTTTCAGTGGTTATTAGAAGAAACTGGAGTATGAACTGGCAAATGCCAAATTCACAGTTTTTATTACAGACTACTGCAAGATATTACAGGCTTGGATCAATTTCTTATAGAGGTCTGATGTCCTCTCAACAGCAAGTATCCAGGACAGGTGGAATAAGTCAAAGTGTAAAATCAGGAATCCCAGAGAACGGGGGTGGAGCACCATAGAGGTGTACTAGAAAGTCCAACCTAGACGAGTAAACATTAGGGTGCCCACAATGAGCTGAGTAAAGTAGGTACTTTTTCAGAAGGTGATGTCGAAACAGCTCAGTTTCTTTCCAGTTTCACCAGAAACCCTAATGCAACTTCTGGGAGTGTCCAGTTGTTCACAGGTTTCGTGAGAGTGGAATGGTTCAATTACTATCTGGTAATTTTTTTGCTCATGCTTTTTTGTTCCTCTTCTCGTGGCACAGAGCCACAATGGGACCGCACAGGTGTGAATATTTACTGGCTGCATGCAGGGCCAAGAGCACAGTGTGTGAGAATCTTGTTCAGGTGGGGTGTGTCTCCAGACCGCATGTTGAGCCCTGGGAGGGCAGAATCAGGAGCGACAGCTTCTGGTGGTGGCCCTCTTCCAGGCTTCAGTGGTCTTGCAGCACAGACAGACATTGTGCTCTTGAATCCTCAGATAAATACACAGTCAGTCATGCTGGCCTCCCTGGGTGGAGGAGGTTCAGCAATCGTCTTCTCAAAATGTGGGCTCTAGAGATGACAAAGTACTTCTAGGTGCTGTTTGAGGCACAATAGAGGCAGTCCAATTGGGTGCTGCGATCTTCAGTGCCTCAGATGCAAGGTACTAATTAAGCGTGTTGCACCCCAAGGCAACAACCTCATTTTTTCCAAGTAGCACAGACCATTCTGCACATTTGAGGGTTAGTGCCAGGATAGCCATTCACTGGGCGATCCTAGGTGGGTGCTACTGATTTGTAGTCTTCATTATTGGCTTGGGCAGGTCCACACAACACAGTGTGTGCATTGCCACGGTCATGCCATCTGGAGTCACAGGCACGCAGGGAATGCCACAGGCAAACGTTAATCCCAACTCCACTCAGGCCAACTGACTGGGCACACTTCCACAAGTGCCATGGGTGACATGGATGACTGTTTGGGCATGTGTTGGAAATGCTGCAATTACTACAAGGATCTCGGAGACTGGGGGAAGGGGGAAAGAGGGGGGGGGGGGGGGGCAGTTGTCAAACTAATCTGGATGCACAATCTTGAATGACCTGAAGTCAGAGTGTCAAGTATTAAGGTGATCCTAAGAAAATTGCTATGCCATAATTGAGATGACTGAAAATGGTGGTTTGAACATCCATCTGGTAACAATTAGAAGAAAGGAAGGTACGAATAATATGAAGATGCTTCATATGGAGGAAGCAGATACAAGACACTTTGGAGAGAACTTAGGGAAAACGTAAGCCCAGATTAAGAACAGCAGCCAGGGTTGGACCACCACCAAAATATGGGGCCTGCGGAGGGGCGGGGTATTGTCTTTAATGGCTTGGTCCTTCCAAAAAAATAAATAATAATCAAAATCTCACTTTTGTTGATACTTAATTTCAGACAATTGTAATCAATCAACTAGACAACTGCTGACATACACTCTTGAAAATGGGTTTGATCTGCCCTCTCAAAAGAGAAAAGAATCTGGGTATCTGGGTATCGTCCGGATTAACCGATCCCACTTACCCTGGTCCACTAGCATTCTCAGGTCGTAAAGAATCATCACCAACACTTATTCTGTGCTGGGTTCTGAATGGAAGCCAAACTTAGCAATCTAGATACCAATAAGAAAGGGAGACAAAAGGCTGCTCCACTTGTGAAGGATGCTTCACGATCAGACTTCAGAAACCTGTGGTCCCAGTACTCACCCTTGCCATCCATCAAATGGCATTCTTAGGAAGAATGATGAACAGCCCTTTGTATCAGAAAGGGCCTAATCAAATGTTTAAGCAGAAGCCCTATCTTGTTTTTACCCACTTCACTGCCTGGGTTCTCGCCCTCCTCTTTAAGGTATGTAAGGAATACATTTCAACTGCCTGGGAAAGCAGCCTCACCTCCATCTTATGCATAGGAACACACTAGGGGCTTACAAAATTGAACACACAGTCATGTGCCACTCTGGTTTACTCAAGCACTCCATACAAGACCTCACTAGCATACATGCACACATCCAGCTGCACAAAAATATCCGCACTAAGATGCTGAGTTAACCGTAAGCAATGGAACTTTAAGTGAATGGGCCGATAGGATCCCTTTCACTTAACACAGGTAAAAAGGCTTTGCCATGCTATAAACACTATGAAACACAGGAGGCTGCCACTTCTACTCTACAAAAGAGAACCAGTCACAGGGACAATAGTAACTACAGAGGGTCTTCTTGGTGTGTCCCTGTAGGTCAAGGACAGTTCCAGGAACAGTTCCAAATCAAGAGCAGGCCAAGGCCTTCACACACATAGTAGGTAACTGTGAGCCTGGGGCCAAAAACTTAAGTGAGGATACCAGTTACTCACAGTCAGGCACACGGGGAAGGAGTCACAGATGTACACCATCAGAGGGCATCCCCCTTTTAAAAAAAGACATCTAGAGATGCAATGGGAGACGATTTGTAAGTGATGACGCTATAGCAATGGAGTATAGAGATTGTTCTGATAATAAAAGACAAGAAACCTAAATCATGTAATGCTCATCAAATAAAAAATAAATAAAAAACAGACGGACACCTTCTGTAATCAGTCTCTGAATAGGTATGACTAATTGGGGGTGAGGAGTGAAACTGGAAGCATTCTGTTTCTGATGTAGAAGCTGACCAATCCCAGATAATCCTTTAAGGCGAACAACTAAATTAATTCGTAGCCCTGAAGAATGCCCCAGAACTGTATAAGCTCTTAGTGAGGACAGAAACATGTTGGTTTGTCATAAGACAGTTGGAGCCATTATACTCATTTTCCGGCTACACGTTTTTAACATTATCCACCAACACCACCAATAAAGGTAGTGTTACCAGCAATTAGTGAGATAATTTTAATATATCCGGATCCCTCTACTATCCGGTTATCTTTATCTGAAAACCCCATCCAGTACAGGAGTTATTAAGATTTTGAGTCTGCCCTGGTAGCACTTTCTTACCAGGGTGGGGACAGGTGGTCTATGATGAAGTATGACACAAATAAGTGTGTCAGCCCACCTGTTCCATAAGGAAGTATTCCCTATTAATGCCCACAACTCAAACCTTACAGTGAATATCATTGAGCAACTGGTTTCAAACAAGTGGGTCACAACTTTTTGTTTTGTAATAACCCTATTCCCCACCATAATCTCTGTGTTTATTAGTGTTATTCTAGGTAGGCGTTTGGTGGGTGCAATACCCATCTTCTTTCCTTGGTGTGAATACAAGAGAATCACAACAGACTAGGCTTATCATCCTTTAGTTTATAGGGTAACATAAAAACCCAGGAGCATCTATCTGTATCATCAATGACATTTGTGGGATTGAAATTAAAAGTCCCTGGGCTTTTAGTGTGTCTGGGAACCATGTAGGTGAAAATTTGAAATCATCCATTTTGATCATGATAAATGAAGATATGCGCAAGGACATACAGTTTTTGCAGTTCAAGTCATAAAAAGTTTGGAATAAGCTCTTTAGAGAACAATGGTGGCCTTTCCAGTTGGGGTTATAGCATTACAGGAGACATTATTATGCAATTGATATTGAAAAAAAAAATGTTTTTTTAAAGAATCATTTATAATTATACAAGATACCTGCATACAATTTTCCATGTTGTGCATGCCCCTTGGAAGTTGAACTAAAATGTGCAATTGAATAGCTACAAACTGAATAGTATGTGTAAATAACAGCCATTCCGAGACTGCAGTAGGCCAGATCTTCCATTTTGGCCAACTAAGTGGCACAATCGATTAGTTATTTGTCCATGAATGGCAGTGCATTGTTTTTGACAAATTTAAACTACTTTGTCTTGAAGGTAATGATCACTAGATTCTCTATACCTCCCTGTTTTAGAAGCAGATCCTAATACTGCTAGTGCTTTACCCTTGTTAATGGAGTATCCCAGACAAATTACAACCAGACTTGATCCTGTACTTTTATATAAACTGTTACAATATCAATCCCTCTATTATTTCATATCAAGTGGAGATAAACTCGAACACTATAGTATTATAATAGATAATGTGGTTACAGGTTTATATATTTAGTTAAGAAGTAAGGGTATAATAGACAGTCATACCTTACGACCATCAGAGTTAAAATAGTTTGATGTCTCTTACAAACAATTGTAAAGTTAAAAACACAATACTTATGTAGACATGGGTCTCCAAAAGTCACTACTGATTAAATTAAATGATCTAAAAAACACAATCGATAAAAAGGCAGCGTACTATAACAACAAGGTGGGATACAATCACTGAGGTCCAACAACAAGGAGATCAAAAGTAGTTTTGGAAACTAGTGATCAGTATATATACACTATAAAAACAAACCCTGCATCCCAGCCATGCACCGTAACAGAGTAAGACAGACTTTTCCATAGCATATATGGGTCCCCAAAATAGGACGATTCCTTCCTTAAACCATGCGACAGATCACACAACAGTTGAGACGTTTTCTATGAAAGAAAATATCAAGGATTTAATTTCAACACTGAAGATAGAGAGAGCAGCCAGCCCAAATCTCCCAGGAAAAATACTCAGATATAGACAGGTGGACTGAATTACTAGCACCTTTCTTACAATGGTTTGCACAGGTAGGTGAATTCCCAAAGTTCTGGAGACAGGAATGTAATGAAAACGATTTTTGAAATATTATATGGCAGTTTATGAAATAAATATAGATTGATTAGCCTTACAGGTGCACTATGAAAAGCTACTGACAAAAACAACGTTGTCACCCCAGGAGGACTAGATTGATGAAAATGAGCAACTACCAAGAGAGCAGGAATGCTTTTGTGAAGGCCACCCCATATGGGTGCATTGGTTAGCTCTATGGGCCCTTGATTGGAACTCTACTGAGCTGAATCCATGATTATGTCGCTGTTTTGTTGATTTATGAACAGCATGTGATTTGGTTGATTGGGATCACCTCTGGGAGAAAACGAGTGCCTGGAAGATCCAGACTTGTTTGCTATCACTTAGTCAGTTCATACCTTTAACTGGAAAAGAGTAGAATGAAGTACACCTAGGGGAGAAGACAGCATCGGCTAACACACGCTTTAAATTAATGTAGTAAAATTATGTACAGATGACATATGTAAATCTTAATAAAACTATATAAACTCTATCCCAAACACCTTTCTAGATATCCAAGGTGTCTTGGTGAGGAGGCAAGTTTCAACCACATTACATGGTGATACAGGGTGAACCAGTGATACAGGGTTTCTCGTTGAAAGTTACAAAAATGTCAGAGTATATACAGGCAGAGTTATACAATTCACAAATAGGCAATGCTTGCCGAGGCCATTTCTGAAAACACAAAAGGCTGTTTGAGCAGAAAATTTGTCCTATTGGGCTTCATTCTTCCTGAAAGAGGAATAGCACTATAAGGTCGAAGTAGCAGACTGTCACCCAAGGAAGGCTGGCTTCAAGACATGGTGGAGTGGACAACTACACAGGAAATATACATAAAGAAATGACAAAGAATGAACATTTAATCAAAGTTTTAATGATACAAGCAACTATGATCAGATTGTTTAAAGAACCCTGCCCGGATACTAGGCAATAAATGCATGATATTGGGTGCAACACCATTTTGTGTAAACAATGTTAGAAAGGAATAACATCATTCAGTGCCTGGTAGATACAAAGAGTGAAGTGTGGATGAAGAGGTTGGCTCAGGCAACCAAGCTTACAATCAGTATTCAACTGTGTATTAAACAGGAGTCAATATCTTAAGATGCATAGGACGAGGGAGAGATGGAGAGCAAGGAAAGGTGAGACAAGTGCAGAATTTTATTACAAGACCGGAGGCTCCTATTATGCCAAACTTTTCTTACTTTATTAAATAGCAGCCAAGACTTACAAATCCCAGAAACCCTGGGAAGAAAACTACAAAACAACATCACAATGGGGCTGACCAATCGAATGACGAGCCCCCTCATAACAACCTTGACTGGGAGCACCAAGTCCTCTTTTCTTGCTGCTCAGAGTCAAGATAAGTACTCTGCTCATCGTTTTCTGTACATTTTATTCTGGTTTATTGATTAACTTTTATTGTTAGAGATCTCCTTCACAACGACTGGTTGAGCCAAATAGATCTTCAGGATGCCTATCTTTCGGTGCCTGTCCATCCCCCCTTCTGAAAGGTTCTTCAGTTCCAGTGGGGGACTTCTTTCTTTCAGTTCAAAACTCTTCCCTTCTGCCTTTCATCGGCCCCTTGGTGTTTCAACAAAATCCCCAAGCCAGTAGTGGCCTTACTCAGAGCTCAAGAGATAAGGCTTATCGTCTATCTCGACGACTTCCTTATCATGGCTTAGGACAAGTCCTCCCTCATAACTCAGTTAAATCTTTGTCGGGACCTCCTATCACGTCTGGGAATTCTCATAAATCTTCAAAAGTATGTCCTAATCCCTTCCCAACGTCTCGAGTTTCTGAGTTTCTTAGTCAACACAGTGGAGTCTGTACTTCAACTTCCCCCAACACAAGGTGTCTTTGATAAAGAAAGAGATTTGTCATGCCTTGTCTGTCCCTTGCTGTTCCCTCAGATCCCTAACTCGTCTAGTAGGCCTTCTTTCTTCCTCCATTCACGCCATCTTTCCCGGTCCTCTTCATTACAGGGCTCTCCAGAGGTTGAAAATCCGTCACCTTCGCAAAGGCCTGGCCTACTCGGATCCAGTCATCCTAGATTCAGAGTCCAGGGAAGAGCTTCCATGGTGGATGAGTCATTTAGACACCTGGAACGGGAGAACAATTTTCTCTGCTGCCCTAGATCTGGTCTTAGAATCAGATGCAAGTCTGACAGGATGGGACGCAACATGGGGTCTACTCTCGACTGGGGGTCCATGGTCCATTCAGGAGTCCTGACTGTACATCAATTGTTTAGAGATGCTTGCAGGTTCCTTTGCCATCCAGTCCTTTACAAAGACAAGTGCTCAGTCCTTCTGAGAATGGACAATCTATCCACAGTCAGGTACATAAACCGCTTAGACGGAACAAGATCCAAACCTTTGGCACTTCTGGCCAAGAGTCTGTGGGAGTTTTGTCTCCGCAGAAATATTTCGGTCAAGGCAGAACACCTCCCAGGCAAGTTGATAGTAGCAGCAGATTGGTTTTCCAGACATACCCAAGACTCAAGCGATTGGCATCTTCACCCTTCTATATTCAAGCTCCTTTCTTCTCTCTTCTGAACCATGTCTAGAGATCTCTTTGCTTCAAGGATCAACTCTCAACTTCCTGCTTTCTTCAGTTGGGGACCAGATCCATTAGCCTTGGTCACAGATGCTTTCCTACAAGTATGGCCTCCCTCTCTCCTGTACACCTTTCCCCCCTTCCTGTTTATTGCTCGAGTCCTGGCACAGGCCCACAGACAATATTCTTCCCCAGTTTTATCACTCCATTCTGGCAGCCTCAGCCTTGGTATCCGACCCTTTTGGAACTTTCTTCAGACCTTCCAGTATTGATACCTCCGTTTCCCGAACTTCTCTTGAACCCTCAGGGTCAACCCCACAATCTCATTCTAGAGGGCTCTCTATCTCATAGCTTGAAGAATTTCAGGGCTTCCTGGAGAACCCCAGGAATTTCAGAGGAGGCTGTCCAGTTCATTCAACAATCCTGGGCTACGGGTACTTCAAGAGTGTACCGCTCTGCTTGGTCAGTGTGGTGTAGCTGGTGTGTGGACAGGAACTCTGATCCTGTTTGAGCAGATGTTACCTTAGTGGTAAATTTCTCAAGGTAAAGCGTAGCGTACGGTGAATACCTATAGATCTGCAATCTCTTCAGAACATGTCAGGGTGGATGGAAGACCAGTTGGGGAACACCCGTTAGTTTGCCGACTTTTGAAGGGAGTACGTTTTTCTAAACCTCCTGCCCCTAAATACAATGTCATGTGGGACGCTGGCTTCATTTACTTCTCTCACGGCCCGATAACGCCGATTTATCCTTGAAACATTTGTCTGCTCAACTGACTACGCTCCGCTGTTTATTTTCTATCAAAAGTGTTTCAAATGTCAAAGCTCTGGATGTTTCCTCCTTTCAATTTTCTGCTTTCAGATGTTTATTTCCAAGTGTTTAGACGTACCAAGACCAATTTGTCTTCTGTCCTTTATCCCTTTTTTCCTTCTCAACCTAAATTGTGCATAGGTAATTGTCAGAAAACATACGTTTCTCAAACTGCAGATCTCAGGGTTCCGTCCTCGACTCAATTGCTTATTTCCTTTCAAAAGCCTCACAAACCTGCTCAACCCCCACCTTGGCTCGCTGGGTGAAATGGCTAATGTCCTTGGCTGGTGTTTCTACCCTCTCTTATGGTGCCCACTCAGTAAGAGGAGCTACGGCTTTTCATGCCTTTTGGGCAGAGGCTAGTTTACAGGATATCCTCAGATCTGCAGATTGGTCAAACGTTAGTACGTTTATAACGTTCTATTGTAAACCTGTTGATCATACACTGGACACGGTTATCTCATTGCTTAAGACAAGCACAGTATGAGCCTCCGGTCTTGTAATAAAATTGAGTTTTTCCTAGCCTTGGTGTCGAAAAAGGCTAGATTTTATTAAAGACACGGAGGAGAGTATTATCCCACCACATTTCTTTAACCTTCCCTGTTCTTTTTTGCAGTAGCCATGTCTTCAAACAATACCGCTGCTTCTGGTTGATCGACTGCCGGTTGCTCCTGGCCTGGAATCGTTGCATGGAATTTCTTGCTCACCTGTTGGTTCCTCTCAGCTCTTTGTGGATTTCTACAAGGATTTCCTCTCTGCTACCATGACCCTATATTTGGTTTTGTGGTTCCTCTCGGATTATTCTTTTGACCGACTTTCACAAGAAAAGAGGACTTGGTGCTCTCAGTCAAGATTGTTATGAGGGGGGCTCGTCACGCGATTGGTCAGCCTCATTGTGATTTTTTTTGTAGTTTTCTTCCCAGGGTTTCTGGGATTTGTAGTTCTTGGCTGATATTTAATAAAGTAAGAAAAGTCTGGCACAATACTCGCCTCCGTGTCTTTAATAAAATCTAGCCTTTCTGAAACCAAGGCTAAGAAAATCTCAATTGAACAAGTTCAAGATGTTGGTTTTCTCAACACGTATATGGATATGAAACAACTAGTCATTGACATGCTACATAAAAACTGTAATAAAAGGTACTGGTATTACATGCTCAAAGTATCAAATGTATGATATGTCTGCCTGAACTTAATAAGAAAAAATTAAATGACAAAAAAACCTAAGCACGAGTAGAAAGATATTGCTCAGGGCACCTCTCGAGAAAAATTAAAAATCCATTGGTATCTGGCAAGGATGTGTGCTAACTTCAGTTCTGTTTGGGTTATATTTAGCTAATTTACCTTCTCTTTTAAAAGTAAATACTTATCCTCAAAAATGGGAGGAGCACACATCCCATGTCTCATATATGCATACGATAATAATGCAATGGGAATACAAAGAAAACTTGATGCCTTGCCAGACTATTGTAAAGCCAATCACCTAACCATCAATGTTGACAAAATCAAATTAATATTTTTTGGTAAAAAAAAATTTTTTTTTTAAATTGTATAATATACATATATATATATATATATATATATATACACACACATATATATACACACACACACACATGTATGTCTATATATATTTTTATACGGCGCCTATATATTTACAATTTACAAACATCAAAAAAAAAAAATCCTAAAAGTATTAAGTTTACATTTTATGAATAACTTAAAATTAGATTAACATTTACTGCCCCTTAAGATTAAAGCATAATTTTCTTGATGTGCATTAGTTAAATGTAAAACTTAAAGAGTATGGGCCTGATTACGACCTTGGCGGATGGGATACTCCATCACGAATGTAGCAGATATCTCGTCCGCTGTATTTCAAATTCTATTATATCCTATGGAACTTGTAAAATGGCGTGTGGGATAGCTATCACATTTTGACAAAGTATACCATACGCCAAGGTCGCAATCAGGCCCTATGTGTGCAAAATCCCCCTAACCTTCCCTACGTTAGGGCTGTGAACTTCTGTGTCTCGATCCCAGCGTACTGTGGAAACTATGGTAGCACACGTAGGGTTGGTGTTTGAACCAAATCCTAAATGTAACGATAAGGTCAGTTATTCAGGCAATATACTGTGAATTAAACTTCACCTCATCAGCTGAAGTATAACTTTGAGAAAATTACAATAACATTTCATGCCAGTCTTGGAAGGAGGCACACTGCAGTGAAAGGAATTGGTAAAAACTAATAAGACTTAAATAAAATACATAAATAGTCTTATTCAATGGGAGAATAGAGCACTTTGGAACTTTTCCCTCCGAAAGCTATTTTGCTTAGATCGGTCTTATCCATTTCCTTCGAAAGGGATAAGGAATATTTATCAAGGAACACATCTAATGCTGTTACTTAACATCACTAGGAAAGGAAAACGCCTTTCCTTCTACTTATACACTATCCGACAGTAATCTATGAACTGAGGTCATTAAGGTCTGGTTGCAATGCAATTCAATATTCACAGTTCAAGATTTTTGGCTGATGGTGCAGGCAATGAAGGTATCTACCTCTGTACACATAACACCAAATGCACACTCATTAGACTGTCCTTTGTTTTTCTAAATCTGTACATGGTTTTAAAGCAGTTCCACTTGCAAAACCAGCGGCAACATATTTTTTTTCTAACTATGAATTGTTGAGATGTTACAATTTGGAAAGCTTGATTTAAAAAAAAAAAATAAATAAATAAAAAAAAAATCCGCTCTTAGACAATTTTCCGTGTATTTATTTTACATGAATGTTATCTTGCAGTTTGTTGTTTTACCAACAAGATTGCCTCAAACTTATCATCTGAAGAACATATCCAGATTGGAAATTGAAACAGAACGGTAACCCAAAACCACAATCATAGCGGTCTTACCCAAAGACAGTACAGTGAACAAATTTGTCAAGAGGGAAATCTTTCAAATATCCCTGCTTCACCTGCGTCCATGTCTTGAGTATGCCAAGCAATTAAGGACAACACACAAAATACAGCCCAATAACTCGACATAACTCACAAATGGCCCAAGGTGATTGGTATGGGGATGGAAGGTACATCACCTAAAACGATCAAGATAGACCAATATCTTCCAGGCAAATAACGGGCTCTGACTGAGAGGACTGCATGAACAACGGAATATATAAACCCATAGCAAACCGCACCAGAGATCACAGATTTACAAGCATAACAGCAGACCAGGTGAGAATGAAAAGGATTTAGGTGAAAACAACATGGAAACCCAACCATCAGAGGTGCACAAAATCAAAAAGTACAGCTACTATATTCCCCACAGATGAGTCAGATGCTGTTAGCATGTAAAGACATCCCTAGAAAGGCTCCTGCTTATGAATAAAGCACCCAGTTTTCTGTTTTTACTGAGTTTTACAGATAAATACAAACAGAAAACCATCCGTTTCTCATTCAGCATTCACTTTTGAAGGTAAAAAAAAAATGATAAAATACGTATCTTGTTTTGAGTTATTGTCAATGCTGTCAATGAGGACTGCCAGGCCAACGGCAATGCTGACAGAAGAGAAGTTAGAAAGAGACAAGGTTTTCTAATGAATATTTCAACAGCTGCAGATGTGCATGTGTTTTTGCTACAATGCTAACACGTTCACATGAGTACTGCATATGAATGATGCATCAGATGTGTTTTCTTGTAGCACTAAAGCAATTGGGTAATCAAGAGGGAGTGTGCCACTATAAGTTAAGTAAGAACCGAAAACTACTTCTTGCAGCTTTGTTTTTTCTCAAATTAAATCTGGCTAAATACAGACAAATTAAGCAAGAAATAAATATGGAGATACCCCCTCCAGCTGAGCTAAAAATAATATTCAATATTTAGGTATTTATATCACACAAGATTCCAACAATTTATCAAACAAATTCTCCATGAACGTATAATGCACTCATGCACGATCTATGCGGGTGGCAGAGATTACATGCCTCATGGTTGGGGAGAGTAGCAGAAATAAAGTTAAATATCCAGCCCGTGCTGCTTTAGATCATTCAGGCCCCACCGACAAAATTCCAGACCTTAATATGAACAACCTACAGACTGCCGTTGACACATTTATATGGGGAAGAAAATGCGAGAGTGTAAATAAAGGTTTTGAGAGCCAACAGAAGGTCTGAAGGACTGGGGCAACAGACAAACTAAAACCAAGCCTCCCAGTTCCAAATTCTATTCAAATTTTGCGACGTACTAGACGGAAGGACACTGGAAACACAAGGATGTGGTGGTACTAGAAAACAGGCTCCCTGGGCTATTACATGGTTACACAAAGCAGCAAGACCCCTACTCTGCTATGTGTCTGAGATGTTACGAATCTCCCTGGATATCGGACAGCGTATTACAAAGGGACAGAAATACATGACATTCCCCTTCTCATATGTGCCCTTTTTCAGAACCCAGATTTCTCCCCAGGGCTCAGTAGGCAAGACTTATTTAAATTAAGTTATTTGACCAGTCTAAGAGTGATTTCCATTAGTTTCAGTGACGACACTGGGTTATGCACCTTAAAAGAGAAGCAGCGTGCAGACCTCTTTCTCACTGGGAACATTTTGTCACCTCCTCTACTTCACCGAAGGGTCTCATCTTCATTATTTATGCTGCTCTGGTGAACTAAAATATCCTCATACAGCTGCCATACATGAAAGAGTGACAACAGGCACTAAACACTATTTCCGAAAGCCTGTGGCAACATTTGTGGTTGGATGTTCCATACTTATGCAAAAGTGCACAAAATAGAGAATCCATGTATAAGATTTTTTGGCATAGCATCTCCAAGTAAATAAAGTGTATGTACGGTAATGCTTCTGGTCTTTGCTCGAGAAATTGTGAGATGGAAGGGGATACTCTCCATATCTGGTGGTCATACCTGCGTCTGCAATGTTCTGGAAAGTTTTTTGTCATATTGAGAGTGAGGTGGGATAGCCAATTGAGGCCGATCCTGAAGAGAGACATGATCACTTCTCAAAATGAAGTGTGGCAGGAACCTGGGCTTCCAGCTTATCCAGGAACTTCTCCTTGAAATTAAGTCAACTCAATATTTACTGCTTTGTTCCTTCCAATTGAGAGTCTTGAGACAGATATTTCCTGTTATTCCTCAGAGTTTATCAGTGCAGCCATTCTGTCTGGGACTGATTAGTCTAATGCCTACATGCTGAGTCTCCTGTCCAAAACTCTGAACAAAGTACTTCCTCAAAACAGGACTGAGATTGGTCACTGAGCTGTGCAGATATTATCAGGTCACTCAAGCCCACCACAATCAGTACTGGCTGCAACTGGTACAGGGAATCTACTTTAAATCTCAGTGTCTAGTTCATCACTCTCTGAATAGTACTGGTACTGCCATCATCCAATTTCAAATCATGCAGTATTAACTTCTTGTGCACTCTGCTCTCCATCTCATTTCAAAGCTCAAACCTCCTGTTTTAGACAGGCCCTTTTAGGAGGCAGAGCCTTCTTGATTCCGACTCCAAAATAGTGGAACTAAATGCCACCAGCTCTTCAGTGTCTTTCAAACCATGACTCCTTTAACAAAGCACTGAAGACTCACTCAACAGTTCCCAAAGTGTAACGAGGCCTAAGCTGCCCCTAGGTAGACCTGTGGTTATACCTATATTATTCATGCAAAGCCAAAAGATAGAAAAGATCAGCCAAGGTGATCATATGTAAATTAAAAAGCAATGCTAACAGGACGTAGTCACGCTTAACTCCACAAAATAGTGGTTTGGCTACAGATGTAAAAGGAGGTAAGGCTACTTGCTGGGATCTGTTTTTCAAGAAATCTTCAAATGAATTAAGTGATGAATCCTTAACACCGAGACTGTTCTTTCTGGACAAAAGAATCTGGTGGGCTACAGTGTCAAATGCTGCTGACAGTTACTTTAAAATCACTGCAGCTGGAATAATTCTGCAATACGTAGTTCTTGCTCTGCAGAAGTATTTAGAAGAATCCATTACAGATTAAATGAACCAAGTGGCGGAAAAGGAGGATAAACAAATTAAAGGCGTTGGGTTCAGATTCTCCTAAATGACTACTTCTGTGGTGGAATTTTGCATGGACTTCATTTTCGTAAACCCACAATACAAATCAGTAGAGGGCACAATAGAATAAGGACTTGTTGGCGAAGTATGTGGCTAGAGAATGTGTTTTTGTATTTGTCATACTGTTGAGTTATATTCAGAGATTATGGAGTGCTGCTGGATATAATGGATGGTTGCAACATTGAATTTCGTTCATTAAGTGTTATTGCTTGATTTGCTCATGTTGCAAAAGGGACTGAATGCCTTATTGAAGTTATTTTGATTGTTGTATAATTTATCCTCATTTAATGGCAAACTAGGGAGAAACACTACTACACTGATATATAAGGACTGCCAGCATGTAAATATGACTACATTAAAAATGAACAAATAGACTGCACGCCCTACTCTTTGAAGGTATGTTCATAAACTGCTCATTTATACCACACAATATATTAATTTCTTAGATTAATTTATGCAGAATAATATGCAACAAGAAAACACAAAATGAATATAAATCAATATTTCATATAGGCAAAACAAATCAAATTACTCATCTACCATTCTATAGGTTTAACTATGATTGCAGACTCAATGCGCATCTGTGACCTTGAAAAAAACTCTGCAAGAAATGACGTGTGATGGCCAACATAGGTGGTTACCATACTGATATATGCACCTACCATGTCCTTACACTGAATCTTTAGGCTTCCGAGCAATGCAAATATTGGAATATGGCAGAATAATCGTGGAGGGCACACTGGTCAACTTGCATTTAGGAAAACGACTGCATTACCACAGAGTACATCTTTTCTTAGGCTCATTATCAAAATGTCAGGTCCATTGCTAAGGCTCTTCCTGCAAGTTGTCAGGAGCAAAGTAATGCCCACTTTAAACTTCAGCCATATAGTTTTTCCAAGGGGACTGTGAAAAATGGCCAGATTTGGTCAGTGCTAGATATACAGGTGGCTTTTCAGACTACCTGACAGTACATCGTAAGCTCAATTACGTTCACAATTCAATGTTTTCAAACAAGAGCACATCTTAAGTGCCTATTTTATATCATAGTGTGCGAACCACAAAGTGGCTGCAGAAGGATTTCTAAAATATTTATTGTGACAGTCTACCTCCAAATGCAAGAGCCCACAGAGCTCTGACCTGAAAGTCCCACTTTTATCATTGCACTCTAATGGTGTTTGGAACTATGTTAGTAGCTTTTCAAACTAAGAAATTGGCGATTAAACAAATTAAACTGATCTCAACCTTGGACAACTATTCCATTCATGGGAAAAAAAAAAAAAAAGTTAATAAACATTTTTAAGACTGTCAGCCAAGAGCTTTGGGATGCTCCTCTCTATCTTTAAACAAAATCATTGCTAGCTATACTAAGATTCTGCCTCACCCAGTTAAGATCATACTAGTTTTCATAGGTTGTCAGCAAAGACATCTTGTGCCGCTTATGTAAAATAAACAGCGAACCAATACTCCACATAATTTGTATTTGTAACAAACGTTTGGCTCGGAGGCGTAAAATCCTGCAGCTTTCTTTTTTGCAGCTCAACCCCAGAAACTGTAATGGAGGCAGTGAAAGCCTGCTGGAGTTCTGTAGACTCAATTGGCTGCTAGCTTCTTAATTTTTTTTTTTTTTAAGACTGTTTTTATTATTATGACGAAACCGAATGCATTGTCTAAAAACTAATGATGTTGGTTCGCAGCACCAATTAGGTCTTGTATTATTTTACTTCTATAATCTAATTATATTATTTGTTTTATGTTGCAATAATTTTAAATAATGTGTGCAAATAAAATAGCACTTTCTCTTTGAAGGTAGGTTTGTCAACTGCTTCTTATAAACTGATATCACATTATACAGTAGTCGATTTCTTATGTTACTTTATACGCAAATGAATAATATCAATATTTCCCATAAGCAAAACAAATTCACTCATCTAATTTCTACAGCTCTCACTGTGATCGTGACCACAGTGACTGTGCATGTGTGACCTTGAACAAACTCTGCAAAGAATGGCGTGTGCTGAGCAACATGGGCGATTGCCATACTGATAGATGTGCCTACCATGACCTTGCACTGAATCTGAGCCATGTAGTGTCTTGTAGGCTTCCGAGTAAGAAAGAATCTCTAAATCATATATACATTTTGTAAAGGCCACCTGCACACACAAAAAAAACTTCCCATGCACTACGATTAACAGTTCAAGTAGCACGTGTGTTCACTGCATTGCCTACATTTGTTATTAGAATCAGACAGGCACATGGTCTATCTCCAACAGACTTTGCACAATACATGATCAGGTGGATGGCAGCTCGTCCATATTATAGCCTCCAGGATAGTCATGCATTCTATTTTTATCTCTTTTCATATGTAGACTGTGGCACTGAAAGCTGAGATAGAAAACGTTTCATAGGGAGTTTAACTGATTAAGGTCGTTCAGTCACATTCTTGGCCTTCCTGATCAAAACCCTGCCATTCTTGAGAATTGTTTACAACATTGGTTCCCAATCTGTGGTCTGGGGACCCCTGGGGGTCCATGAGGTCTCCTCAAGGGGTCCACGACTGCTTAGATATTAAATAATATTAACAGGTTAGGTCCCCAGTTCAAGTAATGACTTAG
This sequence comes from Pleurodeles waltl, assembly GCF_031143425.1. Taxonomy (NCBI): domain Eukaryota; kingdom Metazoa; phylum Chordata; class Amphibia; order Caudata; family Salamandridae; genus Pleurodeles; species Pleurodeles waltl. The sequence continues at coordinate 966,762,919 of NC_090445.1, forward strand.
TAGGGTGGTCCCCAGATTCCAATAATGATTCAGTGGGGTGTCCCCGAGTTACCGTAATGATAAAGTGGGGGTCCACAGAAGTCACAAGTTTGGGAACCACTGGCTTACAATGTATATAACTGTTTAGACTACTCTGGTTAGGTGCGTATATAATTGAGTATTTTACTGTGTTTGTGGTATGATCAGTGGCCACCATGTTGGTTTACAATACTAATAGCCAAAAACAAACAGCTACTTTACAAACAGTTAACATAATATATCAACTTTTTCTAAAATGTGTAATCCCAAATCAAAACCTAATGGGAGATGATACAGGTTACATTCTGGAGCTCTGCGAAAGGAGCCGTTTTTAAACCTGAGGTGTTATGTGAACCAAAATGAAACACGGAAATGTCCTTATTGAGTAAGTTCTATCCTAGGGTGTTTCAAAAGCAGGAAAACATATCTATACACGCCATCTTTAAAAAAAAGAAAAAGGAGTTAAACTACCCCTACCCACCGAGCACCATCCTTACAGTAGGGTTTTGTGGACCATCCATGTTGCGCTGACAAATGTTCAAACCAAAGGGGTCAATTAAAATATTTCTTACTCCAATTTGCACACTTATGTGTCGTTAGTCTACAGTTGGTCAGGGTGGCGCCGACTACTGCTGTTCTCCAATACTTCAGTTCAGGAGATCTTACAATTATACAGCGAACTTAGAACCTGACTGAACAGTTAGTAAATGCATACAGATGCTTGAGGCTGGGCGAGGCATATTCATGACAATATATGTAATACTGCCAGGAAAAGGGTTCAGTATAATTTAAAATATATAAGATTAATTGGCACAAATGACAGTTGTAAAATGCTAAATGTAGAAATCAACGTAACAGCTTGTAGATTAAGTGAAATTCCAATCATAAAGCGGTGGGGTGCTACTAGACCACAACATTCAATGTGAAAACAGCACTGCTTCCAAAATCCTACAAAAAAAAAAAAAAAACACAGCACCTTACCACACAAAAAAGCATGATTCAATAGGAACATTTTGGTATGAACGGAAAGAATGATTGGAATTGAGAGAACTGGCCTCGACTCCCAAACTTTTTTTTTTTTTTTCAGGCGAGAGTCGCATCGACAGGTGGAGCGCTCGCCTGGTGTAGTGTGAACCCTGCAACAAGCTACCTGCACGCCTACCAGGAAAGGCAGAGAGGGTGGCAGGGCGTCACGGGGCGCACGGTTACCTGGAAAGGCAGCAAGGGGGTGCCGTTCTCCGTCCTGAAAGCGTTCTCTTCCACCCAGGATTTGGGGGGCAGCGGGGCGGCCCTTGGAAACTTAGGAGGCGCGATGACATTGCTGGAGAAGGGCTTCTTCAAGGGTGAGATGGGGTTCAGCGGGGAGGGCACCCCCACGCCGACTCCCACCCCGACGCCCACCGCCCGTCGAGGGTCCCGACCGGCGGGGACGCCCCCCCAGGGGTTGGACTGGCTGCTCCAGGCGGCGCTCTGGTGGCTGCTGGTGTTCCAGCTGGACGTGGTGGAGGGCTTGCTGGTCATGATGGGCTGGTGGTTGTACGCGTTTCTCTGCGGGGCGTACGGCCCTCCCGGGTTGGGGCTCCCGGGGGACCGCCTCTGCTGCGGGGGCTGCTGGGGGTGGTGGTGGTGCTGCTGCGCCAGGCCAAGCTGCGGGGAGAAGCCGCCGCCGCCGAACACCGGGTTGAGGTGCGGGAAGTTCTGGAAGAGCAGGGCGCCGTTCACCGGGGGCACCCCCTGGAAGAAGCTGCTGTTCTCCTCCACCGCGTTAGAGCCCGTGGACCAGGTGCTGCCGAAGGACGGGGACAGGGAGGGCGCCGAGGAGGGCGCCTCCTGCTGCTGGAAGCCCAGGCCGGGCAGCAGCGGGGACTCCATCTGCATCTTCTCCTTGCTGTGCTGCGCGCTGCCGCTCTCCTCCGGGGGCTCCGGGCTCAGGGGGCCGCACGGTGCTTCCGAGCCCGCCTCTGTGGGCTGCTGTGTTGCTTGGGGTGCTTGTGGGTGCCGTTGCTGGGGCTGCTGAGTTTTGTTTTTGTCCATCAGTAAATCATCCTGCATGGTTTGCGAGGCTGAAATGAAAACAAAACAGCTGTTATTGCCAACCAGAGTATATAACAGTGCCGTCAAAGTAAAGAATGGCGATTTACAATTAGTTTAAATGCCCCAAGAAATCCCACTGCAAAAGTTTCTAACAGCGCCTCTGGTCTTGGGCTGTTAGCGTTTTGGGGGGGGGCTATTCCCTGTGGGGGTACTTTTTTCCTAAAGGGAAAAAAAACGTTGTGGCTTACTGATATAGATACACAACCCGGCTGCACAGTTCAGATCTCCAATTTGAGTAGCCTGCTTTGTAATTACCCTTTTTGTCTTTTCATTTATTTTGTTTTGAGTAAATATAGTATGCGCGCAACTGTAGCAGGACACGCGCGCCCCCTCGTATGACAGGAGGCAGGGGCGAGCAGCTGTAAATCCGCCTTGCAATGTTTGTTTGCACTGTAGCACTTCGCCCCCCTGTGCACAGTTCAGCGCGTTCACCCTTTCTGAAGCGCCGGTTCTTTCTAAACAGAGATGACAGTTGTTTGCGATGTGATTTCGCCACGTCTCTTTCCCTCCCCTGCCCTCTCACCGGAACTCGGAGCCTCTCAACCGGCCATAAGAAAGGGATTCTGGTTCCTGCATTGGGCAGCTCCGCCCTCTCTCCTCTGGCGATTTACATACGTCAATAAATACTGCTGCTGCGCCCTTCAGCAAGGTTACATGACACTGCCCCCCGCCGGCCCACCGAAGACATCGCCCTGCTCGACGACCCGCCTCCGAGCGACGCCCAGATCCATGACCCACCTCCAAACACATCCTCTGCTGCCGTGCCGCCTGCTACTAACGCATCCACTATAGTCTCGCTCCTACGGAAGACGCCATTCGGCTTTCCTCCCGCCTATAAACCATCCCTCGGATGTCCCTGCGGTCCGTGAAAGCGGCCCACTGATCTCCCGCCCACCCCCGACAGAACTACTGATGGCTGGTCCCCAGTTACCCACTGCCTATTGGGGAAACGCCCTCCCCAGCACGCAACCCTCTTCCACCCGCTCACCAAATTCCAGAGCGCCAAGCCCGCCTCCAAAACGGACCAGCGAGGCCAACCCACCCGTTATCCACACCGTTTTGCTCTATGCCCATCTCTGAACGCTCCTACTAGTCTCCAGCCACCAGATGAGGCAGACCCTTTGAGCTGCTGCTCTCCCCAGAGCCACAATGGTAGATCAATACATCTCTGAATCAATCTCTTGAACTGATTGCCACAAACCATGCTAGCCGCTGCGGCCCCGAAAGCAGTAGCAGCCACTTTTCATCCTTTGCACCCCAACGATGTTTTTGGGGTCTGCCCATAACTAAATACAACCAATGTATAACCCGGGCCAAAATGCAAATCACGGGCTTCAAGCTCATCCCAAAAATAGAAAGCGCACCCTACCACTTTCCAGCGCAGGTTTAAAACATTGCCCGCTAATCCACCTCTCCAACACAGCCCACACCTGTTCACCCCACTGTAAAACACAAATCAATACCACTTGGCAACTTCTCTACATATAAGCAAAGTACATCACTGCAAAGTGAGGCAGCTGCTGTCTGGCTGAGTCTAAATAATTTATCAATGTTCTTCTGCTAATTCATAATTGCAAAGTTTTTAGTTTGCTTATGTGTGTTTTTGCAGTGCCCCCACGTGACATTTATTTGCCTTATGTTTGATATTTTGAGTGACACTTCAACATAAGCAGAACAAGGCGGTTATGTGCATGCGGAGAGACTAACTTCAGAAATTACTCAATTTTGTGAATCGTGAGGGTCTAGAATAGGCTTTTTAAGACCTACGTCATTCTAGAATTGCTGATGGCAAGGTTTATAACACCCGCACTTGTCACACTACAGAGCCGGCATTACTGACATTTTACAAATCATGTTACACGTTGTACCGATAAGCATGCATGATACAGACTTAGACATACTTTCTAGAGTGGATAATAGTTGTCCGCTTTATTAATGTGGACAAGCGTGTGACTGCCCAACGCTGTGAGATATATGGGCCTGAGCCCGCCTCACTGATAATAAAACTTTGTACTTATGACAGTAAGATATTCACATTGTTCATTTGATACATTTCATTTTCGTTTTCAAAGATTACAGTGATTGACTGGTGGGCCTTCAAGTCCTGGCCTCCATTTGTCCTGCCTCCTTTTGCCCTTCGTTTTTTGGCAGTTCCACCTTTGATTTTGGAGGGGCTCACTCCAATAGAGTTTGTTTTACCATGTTTGTGTTGTTTCAGGGGGTAGCTTCCAGTTCTTTGCATTAGGCCCAACTCGCTACCTGGCGTATCCTATGCCCTGCCATCCGACGTGGCGGGTCTGGGCTGCGAGTGCCGTGTTCTGCTTACTCCCTTTACTTGGCCACCTTACACCCTGCCGTACGGCATCCCCAGGTGTGTGGTTTTGCTCGCACACCCCCTTACTAGGTGTGTCTTCCAATCAATTCTTTGGTAAAACCTTGTTACCTTCCGCCCTTTTGTCCTTCTGGCATCGCAACTGAATGCCTTATACGTTGGGGTGGGAGGGTGGTATTTTCTTTCCTGCAGCCGATGCCGCGAGCGCGTTGTCCTGGTCTTGATTAGACCGTCGTTCCGGCAACGCGCCTTAAATCCCATTCCTTCATCCCTTGAACCCCCCCCCCAACCTTGATTCCATTGGGGGGTTTGAACCACAGCAAAACCCCCCCAATTGGTGGCCGCAGGTTGACCAATCCTACCTGTTGGCCTTCCCAGGGGTGGGGGTGCCTTGGCACCTACTTGGTGCGCGCCCTCCCCAAACCGGTTTAACCGGTCCCTTCCGGGCCAAGGCGCCGGCCCTCTATGCCCCCTGCGGGGGCGGCCTATGCACAACCTGGCCACGCTCGCATGTCGCACACCCTTCAGTGCAGCAAACAGCCACAAATCACAGACTAAGTGAGAGACACACGGGTAACATTTTCTCTGATATATCAGAACTTTATAGCACAATAACATGGATCGTGAGGGCCACGTGTACTGACCCAGCAAGCTTAACCTCTAACTGGTAGCCTTTCCTGCTCCATCTTAGTCTGTCAAGACTAGGGCACAGGTAAAAAGCACAGGGGCTAGAGTTTGGCCGCGTTGCTTCTGGCACCATGTGAAGAGGACAGCCTGACACTGAAAGGCTACCAATGGTAATTTCATTACCATGGTATCCCTTTGGAAAGGCAATTGCATCAGTGGATTCTCCTTCAGGCGTAACCTTCCCCGAGGATTCACCATTGCCAGCCAGCTGTAAACCAGGCCCCGAAACTGCTGGAAGGCAGGGGCGATAAGTGCACGCAAAAAGCACTACGCGTCCTTCTATTGTTGAATTCTAGAACAAAAAATAGCCAATTTATGTATCCAAGGCATTAATTGTAGTGCTAGCTAACATACCAGTTATTCTGCAGAACTCATTTATGGCTTGTTATAAATGTCACCCTGAAGAAGTTTCGTCTTGTGGCAAAAAGCGCTAATGATATTGTAAGGAGTGCATGCAATGCAAACGTTTATTCCAACAGTAACACTGCTACTGATGTAGCCACTCCTAAACAATTTGTATGTTGCATGCTAATAGAGTGTATTGAAGAAAAAGCTCAATAAAAATAAGTTCAAAAACAAAGACTACATGCGTTGCTTGTCAAAAAGCACATTATCTGGGGCGGACCTAAGATGGTGGCATCGCTTGACGCTCTCTGAGCGAGGTCCACGCCGGACCACTCTGAAGTCCTGTTTGTATCTGTGCCTAACCCATAAGTAATTTGACGGATACTTGCCAAAGGTCCTTGTTCTTACCAGACTCCTGCTGCAGAGATATTTGCTGCCCCCCAGAGGGTAGAAAACCACGGAATGGCAACCTCATGACTAGGGTGTTTGGTAGGTCTCTGGCCGGGTGCAGAGTGGCACTTGACTTGTAAGGGCTGACTGTTCCTCCATCAGAGGGGAGGGCGTCTTGCTCAGCTCTTCTGACGACTTGCCGAGGACAAAAGAAAGTAAGGTGAGGCCTGTGAACTGACAGGAGCGGGCCATGTGTCGCGCCCGACGGCCACCATATTGGGTGCCGACTGCACTGCGGCCTTCCTGCATGGTTGGAGACTGAGCTGCTGCCTGGCGGTGGAGGTGAGCTCTCCGGCAGAAGGGCAGACCAGAAGTGGATAAAGGCGCCAAAGAGAGCAAGTGGGGTCCAGCACTCCAGTTGGGTGATCCTGCCTGCACACAGTTAGGGGATTGCTGGCAACATTGCGCCGGAAGCAGCAGTGGTCTGCCCCTCGAGGACATTGAGTGATTTGCCCCTCCCCCAGAAGTGCGTTGGAAGTGCGGGGGGAGGCCGGGGTCATGCCTTGAGTGCAATGACTGTCGGACCTGTGGTGTCCCCAGGCATCTGTGGCTAACCATCCACAATGAAGAGGAGCTCCGCCGGTTGTCAGGTGGAGTCGCAACCATCTGACGAGAGGATCTGCCCCTGGGCCAACCCGGGTGGTTGCCCAAAAAAACGGAGAGTTCCAGGGTATGGGGTAAAATAAGCAGGTGAAATGCTGCAGCCAGTATCACAAACCACTGCCTAGGCCTTCACAAGACACAATGCCTCCTTTTGAAGCTTCTGGCCTAGCTAAAGCGAGGAGTGACATGGCATCCTAGATCGGTAGGGGTCCCAGAGTTGCCAGCTGAGTCGCATGGTTCCACACCTGAGGAAAATGTGCCATCTATTGCATCAAGAGGAGTGGAAGTAACCCCAGTGCTCTCTTCCCACCACAGTGGTTCACCTGCATGGACAGGCCTGCCTGTGCCTGAGGTGGTTTGAGTTGCTGAAGTTGGCTATTCCCACTTTGACTGCGCTGGAGTTGGTGTGGTATCCATACTGCAGTGAAGGACATGGATTGTTCCCTTAAAGGATCCCCTCTCCGTGACATTCTCCCCTCAGGGACCTTAACCCTACAGCTTACTAGTGCTGTGACTCTGCTATTCCATGGCTGTGCTGACGTTAATACAGAGGTTGAGTTCACGGATAGTGCATGGGCAAAAGACAAAGACCCAAAGCCCCCTCGTCAGTGCAAGATGGATCAATACACAAATGTGATAACCCCTGCTCAGGCCTGGCTCTTCAATGATGCCAGACACCGCCACCCTCCTTCTGGCAATACAGTCCTCCAGAGAAGCCCTTGAGGGAAAGGTGGGGGAGGTGGGCTTGGAGGTCTTACTTTAAAGATAAGACCTCTGTAATGTGGCAGACAGGGTTACATTGGTGGAGTCTTGGATATCAGACCTGGAAGACACGGTACAGGATCTCCATTGGGAGCTAACGGAGATGAGAACTACCTCCAGGGATGTGCTCTGGCGGCTGGAAAATGCAGACACCTGGACTCAACAGAATAATCTGTGCTTTGTGGGATTTCCGCAAGGGGCTGAAGGCACAGGCATGCTTCCTATAGTACTGGCACTGCCATGTTATGCCACCAGAGAAGCTATCATCTTGCTTTGTAATTCAGCACCCATCGAGCCCTAGAAGGTAATCAGGGCCCCCTCATACCAATGATTGCACAGGATTGCACGGTTTCTGAACTCTGAAGACCAAGATGCAATACTAGCGGAAGTATGCAGGCTGGGAGAAATTCGCCACCAAAGCACTAGAATTCTTGCTTTTCCTGATTACGCTCAGGAAGTTCAGAGGCAACAACATACTTTTGATTCAGTCAAGGCCAAACTATGGAACCTTAAACTCCAATACATGCTCCTCTTCTCAGCCAAATTGAAAGTACTGCTCCAGGGGAAGGTGTTCTTGTTTCTAACTCCGGAGGATGCCTGGGCTTGGATGGAGGAACATCCGAGGCTATCCAGACATAGGGGTCAGGAGACAGGCCCTCGCAATGGAGGAGGAGGAGGTGCCCGACCAAAGGACTGGTCAGGGACCAGAAGGAAAAGCCAACGCCGGAAGCTGGTGGAGAGGAATGGGCTCGTCGGATCCAGATGGGGAGCGGCCTCTGAACAGGTGGAAAAAGACCAAGGCTAACAGTCGCACCGGTGACTCGAAGGGGCACTGATGAGAAAAAAGAGACTGGATCAGAAATAACTCATCTCTTGGCACCTGCCACTGCTCACCTGGAGCAAAAACAGGATTGATCCTTTCCATTGGCAACAGCTTTCAATGTTGATGATGATAATGGAATTTTGGGTTAGGAGCTCTGATCCGGGGCCAGAGGATGGGGGTAGAGGTTCTCCTTGCCCACCTACGGAAGACTTGCAGTGTTGGAGCAAGACTTCTTTTGCTACTGTGTTAAGAGTCTCTGCTAACAGAGGCAGTTGTCTCTGACTGTGTTTGGTAAATCTGAAAGTTTGGGGAGTTTATGGGTGTGCATGTTCACAGGGGTCTCTGGGGAATTAGGTGATAGGAGGGACTTACAGTTATTTGGGGGTTTCTTGTTTGTATTGGTTTGGTGTTTTTGAAGGTTCTAAAACAGACACACAGGCCAAGTTGGAGCCTGTTGTTGGGCCTAATGATCCCTACTCCCCCAAATGGTTGTGGTAGCCTTAACAGGGGTCTTCTGTAAACTCCTGGCCGTCACCTGGGCGGCCGTGCCTTTCTCATTAATGGCTCAGATACCTTCCCAATTTTTAAGATGACCTCCACCAGAGACAAGATTATTACCCTGGTGGTGGAAGGTAGGCCTAATACAATTCTTTCTTGGAATGTGAATAGGCTGGGGGATAAGGTGTGGGGCCTAATACACCAATGTCTTAAGAGGGTTCACCCTGATGTGGGGCTTCCACAAGAAACCCTCCTCAAAGGGACCCAATGTAAATTTCTGGGAAGAGGAGCCTATGTCACCCTGGTACGTGTGGAATTCACCTCTGGACCATGGAGGTGGCAATCCTGGTATGGAAGAAACCCCCCACTTCCAGGTGGTGAGGCAATGGATCGACCCAGCAGTAGATATATAGGAATACAGGGATTTTGGGGATGCAGAGAACTTATGCTGGTTAGCGCATATGCCCCACCTAGACTCCAACCACCCAAGTTGGAGAAACTGGCAGAGATTCTGCCGGAGACTGATTCCCCACAATACATCTTAGGGGGGGACTTTCATGAATTAATTTCACCAGACGTGGACAGGATAGGACCCTCTGGGGTATCTGGTCATCCCACCCAGCTTGCTTGCTTCTTCGCATCACTTGCCTTATCCGATCTTTGGCGACAAGCCCAACCCAATACTAGACAATACTCTTATTTTTCAGGGGCCCATAAGGTAAGGTATTTTGCCTCTCAGATTACATTTACTTACATGCTGATGATATATTGCTGTATGTGACTGAACCATCGGCCTCCCTACAGCAGGTCTTCCAGTTATTTGAGGAAAACTGGAGCTATTCTGGCTATTGAATTAACTGGGATAAGTACATCCTCTATACCCGCAGGAAGAGTTGAGTGTGCACTCTCTCCCCCCAGCGCCTTCAGTGCACGCAGGAGGTTTTTAAATACTTGGGCATATTTATGACACATAAGATAGACCTCTGTCATGTCTGCAATCTGGGGAGAGTGGTGAGGGCATGCCGGGCTGATATGGATAAATAAAAGTTTCCTCCCCCTACTTTGATAGGGCATACCACCTTGTTCAAAATGATCTGCCTCCAGAAATAGTTCTATGTTTTGCATAACACGTATTATCAGGTCTCGCTGGAGGTCACTTTAGAGAGGGTCCTGCGTCTCTTCCTGTGGGATGGGAAACACTCCAGGTTTGCTTTAAAGTATTTACAACGTAACCAATAAAATTGTGGGTTGTCTCTCCCAGATCCAAAGGAGTACAATTGGCCAGCCTACCTTATAAGTATTAATGATTGGGTATTTGCCTAGCTAGAACATTCCATGTTCCGACTGGATAGGTCACAATGGATAGGGAAACCGTACCGCTATTATCTTTATGGTGGGAAGGGGAAACAGCACCTTCTCCCAAATACGCAGGTGGCCCTGACAGCCGGGGGCAGGGTAACAACCCTCATGGGCTGGAAGGGCCGAACTTCAAGGGACACCCCTTTATGGGAAGGACAGTGGCTGCGGGAATTGAAGAAGTTGCATGGTTTTGTGGCTTGAGACCACATTGGCATTACAAAAATAGGGGATTTACTGGAAGAGGTTGACCTTATGTCCTTTGCCTCCCTCAAACGAGAATATGCCCTGAGTGAGAGGCAATTCTTACAGTATGCATGATTGAGACATGCCTGGAAGGCACAGGGTCTCCCGGGGGAGAGAATCTAGTTTAAGCTCCTTTAGAGGGACGTTTGTTACTTGAGGAACTTGGTAGGGGGGCAATATCAGTGACATATAGAAACATTAACGATCATATGCTTGACTCCTTGATTAGATTGCGAGGTCACTTGGAGGGTGAGTTAGGGGAGTTAGAAGATGTTGACTGGTAGGCAGCGTTGATGCTCCCACAAGAAGTGGCGATATGTTCATGGCTCCAATTTATCCAATACAAGATCCTGCATAGAGTGTTTTATGACAGGCTAAGACTACACACTATGGGAAAGGCAGAGCACCCATACTGCTTGAGATGCCGGGGGGAGACTGGTTCCTTCTTTCATACAATCTGGAAGTGAGCGAAGATCCAGAAATTCAGGATGGAAATTGTGAGGGAGCTTGTGGGCGGGGGGGTTGCTATCCAAACAAATCCCCATGGATCATACATTTATTTTCCTGGGCATCCCTAATGACATAGACTTGTCCTGTACTAAGCTACTGTTTTGTGGCCTTGGGCTAGTAGTCACCAAAAGAGACATTGGGGTGTGCTGGATTGCCCGACGAGGGCCAGCTGGGGACGGGGCATGGCTATACTTATGATGGCTGAGAAGGTAACCTATGCTAACAGGGGTTGCCTCGGGAAGTTTTGTAAGGTTTGGGGAGCCTGGATACAATGCCACTCCCTGGAAATGTCAATGCGAGAGGACATACAAAGTGAGGCGCTGACAGAGATGAGGGGGGGCAGAAAATATGGCTTAAACATATGGGATTCATGGAGATGGCAAGATTTTGTACTTGATTTGGCCCATGGGTGTGTGGGGGATGTCTGGGGGGAAGGCTGTTGTTTTCTAGTGTTCTTTTCTTTACCAGGGGCGTGGATGTCTACTGCAGAAATACTGAATGCTGTTTACTCTGTTGTTTGTTGCGCTCCAAACAAAAACAAATATATATATATTTTTTTTAAAAGCACATTCTCTCTGTAGATGTCAGATATTTTGAAACTGTTACCAGCAGGGTACAGCAAACAACGAGCCTCACTTGCAATTACAACGTACAGCTTTTACAACTTGATTGCTGATTAAATAGTAGACAATGATTAAAATCAAAGTTTTGTTTTGCTGCTTCTGAATTTTTCTGCTAACAATGAGCCCCAACAGAAATTTGACTGGTTTTGCTTTTTGCTTTGCTTTAACAAGGTCACTAATTAAACAACAGGGTCTGGTAAAGCTTTGTAGGGCTTTGTAGGGTGGTTTAGGGCTGTTTTTATTTGAATGGAGCGTCATGCTTACAGATTAGTTAGCTGGAGGGAGGTAAATCAGACTGAATCCGTATCCCTTGAATTCTGTATTTGTGAAAAAACATCTTCCTGTGAAATATGGGATTGTACAACACTGCATTTTATATAATACAACACACCATTTTTTACTGAATACATTATTGATATGTCAGTAGTTACCACGTCAGAGTTAGCATTAACCCAAGGGTGGGCATTATTATGCCAGGTATGCCTACAATATGCTGAGAAGTACAGCTACCTTAGAGCAAGATGGCTACCAGCTAATGTGTTGCCATTCAATGGCCCCCCTTGCCCAAATCTGATCCTTTCATTTCTGACTTTGTTTTTGGCCACTCAGCTACTTTCCTTCCCTGTCGTCTGGACGTATGTGTTCTCCCTGAGTGAAAAATAAGCCCTTTGTGTTAAGAGTCTGAACTTTATATTTACGTTTACCATTCTAAGGGTGTCATGTCACCGTTTTGTGTTATGGTGGGTCACTTTTTCTGATGGTCATTCCACTGACTAATTTTTCCACCACATTAATTTATTTCCCGCTCTCCCACACTCTCCCCTGGTGGAAAGGCAGCAGCCTGGTTCCTTTCCTGCTCCCAACATGAGTGGTGTTTGTAGTTCAGGTCAATCTCCCAATTTTCCCTGGTCCTGTCAAATTTACAACAGGTAACTACAATCTCTTAGTTTCCTGCGCTGTGCAGCGTCCATGTTCCACTGGACCATATGCAACATCAGTCATACCATTCTAAGCCTGCATGGCGCATTTCGTTCATCGTGATGAACAGAGCTCCAGAAACCTCAGTGGATTCCCATGCTGGCTGCCCTTGATGATTATAGACTTCTCAAATGGTGTTGCCCTGCTCTAGGAATTATAGTGCTGGACTTCATGGACTGTATTCCCTCCCAAGTGTATGTATCTTCCCGTTAGCGAGGTAGAGAGTGAGGGCATGTGTAAAACTTCTTCTTGCAGCCCACAATTCTTTGCGGTTGGCTCTGTTATGTTGTAATGTATGTAATATGTTCAACTGGCAGAACCTAGTGTGGGTGTCCTAGCGACGCAGTTGTTGAGACAAAATGAGAATGCTAAGGAAGTTAAAGTATGCTGTGGGAAGGACGCAGAGGGTTCTACCAGGGTTGGTCGCATACCTGCTTACTGAGCAAATAACACTAAGAAACCATATGTATGCTGTGTTCCTCCAAAATAGCGACAAGCGGCGAGGCTGTGGACAAACCCTCTGATGTGCAGTGGGCATATTTTCCTAAGAAAATAATTCAGCCAGTGGATCACCAGTGGATTTAGTACTTGTGCAAGGATCTACATTGGACAAGCCCCTCCTACAGCCATATCTGCCAGAAAAGTATAAGTAAGGAACGGGAGTTGGTGCAACATAGCACCATTGTATTGCGAGGAGTGCAACATATAACCATAGTGAGTAATATTCCAGCTAGATTTTCTGTGCGTCGCCGTTTGTTTGAATGAGCAATTTGTATAACAATAATGTGAACCGTGTACGGAAATGTGAATAACAACATTACAAGTAGTTGATTAAAGGTGTAAAGTAACGCATTATTTGAAAGCCTAGGATGTTTACCTTGCACTGCTGTGTGGTGTGCTGATGTATTGCCGTCAACAGCCTATGTGCGCTCCTAGCTAAATACTGGAAACACGCTGAACTTAATATAAAAACAAGCATGATGTGCAGAGCGTAATTCCAGCCATATTTAAACAGGATGCAACTCATACGAAATATTACAATACGGCAGCGTCATGCCGAAGAAGGGCTACTGAAAATTTTCAACACTGTGAATATCGTGCCTGCGAAATACACTTCGGTGATAGGCACACCTATTAAAACACTATGAATAGGGTGCGCATTTTGGAGAAAACAGTGATGAGCACGCTTAGTCCTGTTATACAAGAAAAGTGGAAAGAACTGTTTTGCTGCTGTGCAGACAACGGTGACCACTTTTATTATAATAATATATGTCTTGTGGTTGGGGTTCCCTTTAAGAGGGTTGGGGTGGATATGGTTAGCCCCCTAGATCAACCCACAGCCTCTGGGAACAGATTCATACTGGTGGTGGTGGACCATGCCACCAGATACCCAGAAGCTATTCCTTTAGGGACCACTACAGCTCCTGCAGTGACAAAGGCCCTCCTGGGAATGTTCTCAAGAGCGGGCTTTCCTAAAGAGGTGGTATCAGATAGAGGTACCAAATTTATGTCTGCATACCTTAAGGCAATATGGAAGGAGTGTGGTGTTACAAGTTCAACACACCTTACTACCCCTAAACCAATTGTTTGGTTGAGAGGTTTAATAAAATTCTCAAGGGTATGGTCATGGGCCTCTCTGAAAAACTCAGAAGGAGATGGGATGTCCTATTGCCATGCCTCCTTTTTGCCTACAGGTAGGTTCCTCAGAAAGGAGTGGGCTACAGTCCCTTTGAAGTTCTGTTTGGACACCCTGTTAAGGGCCCTCTTGCTCTTGTAAGGGAGGGCTGTGAACAACCTCTCAAGCCCCCTAAACAGGACACAGAGGACTATGGGGGTTATTCTAACTTTGGAGGAGGTGTTAATCCGTCCCAAAAGTGACGGAAAAGTGACGGATTTACCACCAGCCGTATTACGACTCCATTATATCCTATGGAACTCGTAATATGGCTGGTGGTATATCCGTCACTTTACCGTCACTTTTGGGACGGATTAACACTCCTCCAAAGTTAGAATAACCCCCTATGTGCTTGGCCTCAGATCAAGGATGGCTGAGTACATGAAAAAGGCCACTGAAACCCTTCAGGCCAGACAAGAACTGGAGAAGCATTGGCATGACCAGAAGCCTCTCCTAACTTTACCAGCCAGGGCAGAAAGTGTAGGTCCTGGATCCTGTGGCTCCAAGAGCACTCCAAGACCATTGGAGTGACCCCCACACAATAGTGGAGAAGAAGGGTGAGGTCAACTACTTAGTAGACCTAGGCACTCCCAGAAGCCCTCTCAGGGTGCTTCATGTGAACCACCTGAAGCCCTATTATGACAGGGCTGACATGACCCTGCTCATGAACACTGAAGAGGGACAGGAGGAAGAGAGTGACCCTCTCCCTGACCTCTTCTCCAACACTGCAGCTGATGGCTCAGTAAATGGAGTAATCCTAGCAGACTGTCTTTCTGAATCTCAGAAACAAGACTGCAGGAACCTCCTGGGGCAGTTCTCAGAACTCTTTTCTCTGACACCTGGTCAGACAACATGTTGTGAGCCCACCACTGATTAAGGGGACATTGTGCCCATAAAAAGCAAAGTTTATAGGCAACCTGACCATGTTAGAGACTGCATCAAAACAGAAGTGCAAAAGATGCTGTAAATAGGAGTCACTGAGCACTCTGATAGCCACTGGGCTAGCTCAGTGGTGCTTGCCCCAAAACCTCACTCTCAGAATGTGAAAAGAGAAATGAGGTCCTGTGTTGATTACAGAGGCCTCAACACTGTCACAAAGACAGATGCTCATCCTATCCTTAGAAAATATGCATTGGGGTATCTGGTCATCCCACCCAGCTTGCTTGCTTAATACCCATTAATAACACAAAGGATCTGGGTAAATAATACTACACAACTACAATGGTCCAAGCGGTAATTTAACAAAAAATAATTTCACCAGCATATAAATTGCAAAATGCACATGCAGCACAAACTAATATTTATTATCTCAAATGAATAAATACATTAAATAAAAATAATGATCAAAACGTGTATATATATATATATATATATATATATATATACATTTATAAATAGAAAACAAATATTGTTACTCTCTTGTAAGCTTTACTTTGTCTACCCACCACATGTCATGTCTCTATCAATCTATCCTCCATCCCCACTCTGACTCATCCCAAACCGATTCTACTACTTTCATCTCCTAAATAACCCTGCCTAAGCTCTTCCCTCCTCTTCCACATCTAACTCACTCAAACCTCAGTTTACTACATGTTCTCACAAACAGCCCTACTAAGTTCTCCCTCATTTATCTCACCTTTGACTCACCCAAAACCCCTCCTGCTACTATGATCTCCCTAACCCTTTCCACAGACTCTTCCCTCCTCCATCCCCCCTTTACTCATCTCAAGCCTCATCCTATTACTATAAACTCCCAATTAACACTTCAAAATATGATTCCATGCACTTTGGCGGCTCCTTAGAGGTCCCCCAGCATCGCGCCTACCAGCTTTCTGGGGTTTTCCGGGCAGCCCAAGCTGCTGCCACCCCTCAGACAGGTTTCTCCCCTCCTGCTGCTTGATCAGCTCAAGCCTAGGAAGGCAGAACAAAGGATTTCCTTTGGGAGAGGGAGCTAACACCCTCTCCCTTTGGAAATAGGCGTGACTGGCTTGGGAGGGGCAGCCTCCCCAAGCCACTGGTATGCTTTGAAGGGTGCATTTGCTGCCCTTCATGCATAAACAAGTCTACACCAGTTAAGGGACCCCCAGTCCTCGCTCTGATGCAAAACTGGACAATAGAAAGGGGACTGACCACTCCTCTGTCCATCACCACCCCAGGAGTTGTGTTCAGAGCTCCTCCAAAGGGTCCCTTGATTCTGCCATCCTGAATCTAAGGTGGGCAGAGGCCTCTAGGAGCATCTGAGTGGCCAGATCAGGCAGGTAATGTCAGAGCCCCCTCCAGATAGATGGTCACCTGCTGGGTGACCAAACCCCCTTTCAGGGCTATTTAGGGTCTTCCTCTGAGGTGGGTCCTCAAATTCGGCTTGCAAGATTCCAGCAGGACTCCTCTGCAACCTCTACTTTGACTTCTAGGCACTGAAACTGCGACAGGACCCTCCAGGATCTGACAATATGCATCCACAACAAAGCCTTTCTTGCAACATTGTTTCCACGGCTCCTTCCAGATTCTGCAACATTTCCCTGGCTGTGTATCCTCTGAGGACAGCAAGTCTTCAGCCTGCATGAGAAGTTAAAAGGACTCTCCCTTGGAGTGAAGGAGCCACTCCCCTGCATCCGCAGGCACCAATTGCAACGATGAACGGCTGCCTGGATCTCCTCCCATCCTGAGCTGCGTGGATCCTCCATCACGGGTGGTGGTCCGGAGTAGTCCTCTTGGTCCTCTCTGCCAGCTGTCCAACTTTGCAGCTACCAAGGCTTGTTGGCATCTCCTCCAAGGGAACTTCAGGCTCCGTGTAGCCCCAGCCCCCAGCACTCCTTCCTGCAACGCACAGCCCTCTGCGTGCTTCTCCTGTGGCGTGGAACCCTTCTCCAGTTGTGCTGCGTGGTCTCCTCTGCGACTCCTGGTTCCTCTTCCAGTGGGTCTCCTGTGGGGGCTGCTTTTTCTCCTTTGGGGTTTCCTAGTTCCCGCAGCTCCCCTCTACACATTCCACTTACCTAGGTGGGGGTCCTGCATTCGCATTCCATTTTTTAGTATATGGTTTGGGTTTCCCCTAGGGTCACTATTTATTGCTATTTGCACTGTTTTCTATTGCTATTCATGCCTAGTCTACATATCAATGTGTTACTTAGCTCCTATTGGAGGGTTGCCTCGCTAGTACTTTTTGGTAATTGTGTCACTAAAATAAAGTACTTTGTTTTTGTAACACTGAGTGTTTTCTTTCATGTGTGTAAGTGCTGTTTGACAACAGTGCTTTTGCATGAGCTTTGCATGTCTTCTAGATAAGCCTTGGATGCTCATCCACAGCTACCTCTAGAGAGCCGGGCTTCTAGACACTGCCTACATTTCACTAATAGGGAAACCCTGGTCCTGACAGAAGGTGTAAGTTCCATAGGTACC
Source organism: Pleurodeles waltl (assembly GCF_031143425.1). NCBI lineage: Eukaryota > Metazoa > Chordata > Amphibia > Caudata > Salamandridae > Pleurodeles > Pleurodeles waltl. Next base: position 966,780,315 of record NC_090445.1, read on the forward strand.
CACCAGAGACCAGGCCAGCTTCCTACAGCAAGTTATACGGTTTTCAAATAAATAGCAATAATCTGTTTCAAAAGTCGACTGTGCAATTTTCAAAGACAGTTCTAGGGGGGAAGAAAAGTTCGCACAGTTTTGAGTTAAGTACAAGGCTTACAGTTCCAGTCTCCCGGGGTTAGGATGTCCACAGGTTGGAGTTCAAGGTAACCCCAAACACCCACCACCAGAAACATGGGCCGGCAAGGTGCAGAGGTCAAAGTTGAGGTCGATTTAACATGGGCTCCTATGGAGAATGGGGGCACTCGGAATCAGGCCTGCGTGCAGGTAAGTACCCGTGTCTTCGGAGGACAGACCTGGGGTGTTTAGAGGAGCACCGGGGGCCACAGCTCAGCACCAAACACACACCCTCATCAGCGCAGGGGCGACCGGGTGCAGGGTGCAACCACAGCGTCGGGCTCCCAAAGCTTTCCTATAGGCAGTGCTTCATTTGTAAATAAAAAGGTGCCGGTGCTCAAAGCCCTCCTCAAACACGCGGATGCTACAGTTAAATGTGTGAACATGGAATACTGTGGCAGCGTAATCCTGAAGCCATCTCGGGCCTCTTCACTCCATTTAAAGTCACTCCCTGCCCCTTCAGGTCACTCCCCAGGTTTCTCCTTTCTCTGTTTGTGACGCTTTTTCGTTTTTCCCTTCATCCGTCTTTCCCATTTGTGTCTTTTGTTCTCAGCAAATGCTTGAGGCAGAAGAATAAGCCCTGGGCCTCTAAAATAAGTGCCAGTGTTCAGCATTGGAAACAACAAGCACAAATTAAGCACTGCCTATAGGGGTACTCCGGGGGTCACAAAGATGCTGCAGGTGAAGTCCAGGAGGTTGGTTCCATGAAACCAAAGGCTGGACAAGGAGGAAGGCCGCCTGCTGGATGTTGCTGCACTGAAGGTCGGATTCTTAAAAGCCAGGGGGCTGCGGGTGCAGGGGTACCTTTTGGCATCAGGAATCTTTGTCCGGCTCAGTCACGGTCAGGGTGGTCTTCTGGATTTAGGCTGCAGGAGTCATTGTGTTGGACAGTAGAGGTCAACCCAAGGTGGACACTAGGTCAGAATCACCAAGGACCCGCTCTCGTCGGTTGGGCCGCCTGGATACGGCCAGTAGGTGTCGGGGGAAGAGTGGGCAGGACTCGCATATCTGGGGTGGCTCTGAGTCCTTTGTATGTGTTTCTTTCTGGACAAGGCCGCTGTCCACTGGAGTTCTTGATCCTCTGGGGTCCAGGCAGTCCTCTTGAGGCTTTTAAGAGGTTGCTGGTCCTGCAGGATGCGTCACCTTGTAGTTGCAAGCCTTCAGAAGCTGGAGACAGGCCTGTGGGGCTGGGGCCAAGTCGGTTGGTGTCTTCAGTCTTCTCTGCTGGGGGTCGGCTTAGCAATTCTTCTTTTCTTCTTTCTTCTTCTTGAGGTAGCCAGGAATTTGATGAGCTAGGTCAGGGGAGCCTTTAAATCCTGGATTTAGGGACGTAACAGGGGGCAGAGGGCAGTAGACAATGGCTATTGTCCCTGAGGGTGACTACACCCTTCCAGTGTCCACTCCCTTTGGGGAGGGGGACACAGACCTAACCCTATTTATCTCTGTCCTCCAAACCGAGATGGAGGATTTTGCAAGGAGTGGGTCACTTCAGCTCTGGACACCATAGGGATGGTCCCAGCTGAAGTGGTCACTCCTCCTTCTTTTCCCTAACTTTCCTGACAGACTTGCTGCCAAAAGTGGGGCTTTGTCTGGGGGCGGGCATCTCCATTAGCTGGAGTGCCGTGGGGCACTACAACAAGAGGCTTGAGCCTTTGGGGATCACCGCCAGGTCTTACAGTTCCTGCAACGGGAGGTGTTAAGCACCTCCACCCAGTGCAGGCTTTGTTTCTGGCCATAGAGAGCACAGAGGCTCTCACTATATGTGGTCAGAAACTCGTTGGGAAGTGGCAATCTGGCACAGACTGGTCAGTCCTGCGATAGAAGTTTGGCTAAAATACATGGGGCATCTCTAAGATGCACTCTGGGTGCATTTTCAATAAATCCAACACTGGCATAAGTGTGGGTTTATTGTGCTGGGAAGTTTGATACCAAACTTCCCAGACTTCAATGACGCCATTATGGAGCTGTGGAGTTCGTAATGACAAACTCCCAGCCCATATAGTTTATATGGCCAAACTGCACTTACAATGTCTAAGAATGGACTTAGACACTGTAGGGGCATATTGCTCAAGCAGCTATCCCCTGACCTGTGGTATAGTGCACCCTGCCTTCGGGGTCTGTAAGGCCTGCTAGAGGGATGACTTACCTATGCCACAGGCAGTGGTTTGTAGGTATGGCACCCTGAGAGGGATGCCATGTTGACTTTGTCTTTTTTTCCCCGCACACACGAGCTGCAAAGGAGGTCCCCCCAGTGTGGCATAATACATGCTGCAGTCCTTGGGGGCCTTACCCAGCCACAGGGCCCTTGGTACCATGGGTACCTTTTACAAGGGACTTAACTGTGTGCCAGGGGTGTGACATTTGTGGAAACAATGGTACAGTTTTGGGAAAGAACACTGGTGCTGGGGCCTGGTTACCGGGATCCCAGCACATTCCCAGTCAAGTCAGCATCAATATTCGGCAAAAAGTGGGGAGGGGCAATCATGCCAAAAGGGGCACTATCCTACAGCCTTGTGTCTGCTTCAGCAGTATTTCAAACAGTTATGCAGAATTTACTTGGAGATTTGCAAAATGTGAATTTTTTTCAGGACGATATTTTTGTGTGGGCAGAGAATAATGTGTTGCATGATGAACTATTGAGAAATGTGTGTGGAAGATTAGAGAAAGGGGGACTCACTGCTGAAATAAGGAAATGCAAATTTGCACAGCAAAGCGTTGAATACTTAGGCCACACAATATCGTATGAAGGTGTATGGCCCAAAGTTAAGTTAATGGAAGCTATCAAGAAAGCGCCATGTCCTAGCAATAAGGATCAATTAAGATCTTTTTTTTAGGACTGGAGGGTTATTATGCTAAATTTGTAAGACGTTTTGCAGACAAAGTACAGCCCTTGCGAATATTGATGAAGAAGGAGCAAAAGTATGAATGGACAAAAGAATCCCAGCAAGATTTTGAAAAGATTATAACTGGAGTGGAACTAAAATCATTTGAGGTTCATGTTTATACAATAGTATCAAGAGATGCCAGTATATTTGGGTTGAGAGCAGTCTTGATGTAACTAAAAGATGGTAAAGAAAGAGTTGCGGCGTTTGCCTCAAGGTCATTGAAAGGAGCAGAAGCACGTTATTCTATGGTAGAAAAAGAAGTGCTTGCTTGCTGGTGGGGAGCGCAGCATTTTAGGGATTATGTATGGGAAAGAACGTTTGAATTAAGAACTGAGCATAAACCATTAGTTGATATATTTACAACAAATGGTGCTGGAAGAGCTTCCTCAAGAATTGCAAAATAGATTTACAGATTAAAGGAATATACCTTTACTGTGAGATATATGCCGGGGGTGTCAAATGTGAATGCTGATTGTTTGTCAAGCCTACCAGTGCAAGTGACTGACGAAGAAGAGGGTGAAGAATGAATGGTAGCGAATATTGCAGATATAAAAATGAAAGCTATTTCTGAGAATGAATTGAAAGATGAGATGAAAAAAGATGAAGCAATGCAAATCATAAAAAAATTGCCTGAAGGATGGTCAGATGTGGGGTAAGAAATTAAAGTAATAATGAATTATGGGAATATTTGGTCAGATTATCGGAACAAGATATTATAAGAAGAGGAGATACATTTGTGGTACCGCGAGAATTGAGAGGAAGGGTATTAGAGATTTTGCATGAAGGCCACGGAAGGATGTCTGGAATGAAAAGAAAAGCGAGAGAACATTTTTGGAGGCCAGGAGTAGATAGTGATGTAGAAAAGTTTATAAGAAATTGTGTACATTGTGCCTGTAGTGATAACACACACATATTGTGAAGGTAACTCCTGTTGTACCTGTACCATTTCCAAGTAAACCATGGAAGAAAGTGGTAATGGATTTATGTGGACCATTTGAATTGGAAGGTACAGGAAGAAAATATGTTGTAGCAATGATAGCTTATTATTTCAAGTGGCGCAAGATCAGTTTAGTGAGTGATTTAACATCTCACATGATTATAGAATTTTGTGAAGAAGTGTGTCCTGAGGAACTGGTGAGGGATAACAGCGCCCAGATTGCATCAGATGAATTGGAGGATTATTTGTCTTGTTGTGGGGTCAAGCATGTAAAAAGAGCAGTTGGACATCCCCGTGTAAATGGTTTAGTGGAGTGGTTTAATAGAGTTATCAGTGAGAGTATACAACTGTCTGTGCAAAAGAGATTGGTTTGGAAGGAGGAGATAAAGAGGCTGTTATGGAGCTATCACACCACTCCACATTCTACCTCTTTGGAAACACCCTTTGTGTTAATGAATGGAATGAAACCTTGTACAAAAGCTGTACCTGGTTGGATTGGGAAAATAGGATGGAGGAAAGTAAATGAGAAAGATTAATTAAGAAGAGTGCAAAAAAGCAAGATGGATATAATAAGGGTGTTGCGGCTGAAACAAGATGGAGAAAATATGATTTGGAGTTTTTGTACGGACAAAATTGCTGGGAGGAACTAGGAATGGGTTATCTAAATGGTCTTTGCCAAAACGACTGCTAAAAGTGAAAAACATTTGCGTGGCATTGGATGAATGGAAAAGGTAGAATATAAAAAGTATACTAAAGTGTAATGAAACAGCTATTTTATTGGGAAGGAAAAGAAGGAGGGTATATGGAAGGGAGAGAAAAACAAAAGAGAAAACGTTTTGAAAACAGAATATTGAAGGAAGAGAAAATAGGGGTAACAATGAAAATAAGTGAGAGGAATATTAAATTGGCAACATATTTAAAGGATTATTACATGTGAAAAATAATTTATTAGCACTGTGTATGTGGAAGGCCATTTTCAAGTAAATAGTTGTATATCTTGAATTAATAGAGTTATTTCAAGATAAGATTACAGTATTATATTGTCGTCGTTATGTTTCATTGGGAAGGGAGATGTGTTATATTGTAATGTATGTAAAATGTTCCACTGGCAGAACCTGATAGGGGTATCCTAACGATGTAGTTGTTGGGACAGAATGAGAATTTTAAGTAAGTTAAAAGACGCTGTGGGAAGGATGAGCGATGTTCTGCCAGGGTTGGTCGCATACCTGCTTACTGAACAAATAAAACGAAGAAACGAAGAAACCATATCTATGCTGTGTTCTTTCAGGCTCCTCAACTCATGTGCCTGGCTGGTGTATCAGTATTGCCAGGTCATAAGCTCTTTGTGTCTGTCTACTACTGTCAGATGATAAATGAATGGGCGCTATCTGTGCGGGCACCCCCCTGTCCTATGAATGACATTGTAGGGCAGTAGGGGTGGATTGCCAGGCCAGGATGGGTAATAATGTTAAATAATGATGAAGCAGGGAGCCTTGTGATCTCCCAACTTTGGGTCTCCCTCGCCTAGCCTATGTTCTTGCTTCATTTCCTGACACCCGTCTGTATGCCATTGATTGGTCTGAATCCCATGGTGGCAAGTCTGAGCCAGATACATTTTTTGATCTGCTCCATCAAGACTGGGGTAGTTAAATGTATGGTCTCTTTGTGAGAGTGTACTACTAACTAGGCCTACTTCTCAAGGAATTCACTAGACACGGTTACCTCTAAGACAATACCATCAGACAGACCTAGTTGTTTGGCAGTTGCCCGAAGCAGATATAAGAGCGAGGGCACACCAGCAAAAATGTTTCCTCTGATAGCGTAGAATCAGCTATTCTAGCAGCAACTTCACTTACACCCTGCATCATTGCTCATGGTTTGGAACTGGGGCCCCTCCGATGGTGAGTGACAAGAGGGTGCTAAGAGGGTGGTAAGACTGACCATTGATGATTTTGAGGTGTTCTGAGCATATCCCAGATGATGTGGGGAACTGCAGCTGCACCATGAACAATTGATGGCAGGCCCATGCAGCTAATCAGGAGTAGGGCACAATATATGTTTTGTTGCAGCCTTTCAGCCCAGTACTGCTAGATGACTAGCCCCTTTCAGCTTCACATAACTTCACCTACACAATCTAAGCAATACATTACTTTTACTTAGCCATCCCACAGCTCCTTCTCCATAAGCGAAAATGTAACTTTCTATTGATATTATTTGAATCTGTTGTTGGTTCTGACTTATCAATCTATTTTATTCATTTAGCTGGAAGTTACCGGAAACTGATAACAATAGTACCACAGTTATTCTGTAACTTCCTCCCACACTCACTGCAGTTTATCCTTCTTCCTCTGACAGATCTGCCACCCTCTCCAGTCTCACACAGTGTTCATCCCCGTTTTTGCCGTTTCCTATTTCTCTAAGTGCAGTACAGACTTTTTGTTTCTGCTGTGTGGTGGTGTCATAACAAACAGGTCTGCCTTTGCATAACTGTGCCTCCCTTGCTGCAGTTGCTTGGATGCTGCAGCCCCAAGAGCTTGGTGTCTGTTGCGCCCGGTGTCTGGTGAGTTATTTTCCTATGAGGATGTTTGGTGATTGTGTTTGGTCTGTCAGGGCCCATTTGGCTTGCTTGCACTGCATTCTGTCCATGGACTCATATGGTACTCTTGTGCCTGGAGATGTCATATACCATGAAATGAAGACAGTCTTGTGTGGCAGGGCTTGACATGGCAACGATCCAAATGAGATAGGTACTGCTTTCCAACGGTACGCCTGCCTAGTTGATCCCTGCTTGGGGAGCAGCACCGCGCAGAGAATCACTCACAGCCCCCTGGGGTAGTAATGGAAGGGTATGAGGTAGACGCTAGGGAGAAAAATAAAGCAAATGAAGGTGTAGGGATGGGAGTGGCCCACCCTGGGATGCCCCATCCCAAAATGGATTCGAAAGTCTGGCAGATTGGGGGATTACCCCTCAATATGTCCCATGTGATGCAGATAGCTCCCTGGATACCAGGGGAAAATGGCCTTAAAAAAAGGGATGGGGGTGTTGGGGCAGCCCGCCCAGGCATCAGTCTGTGCCCCTCCCCTTTAACAGCCCCAGCAGTCTTTCTGCCCCTCAGATGCCAAGAGAACGTCTTCTGGATGACAGCTTCAAACATTTCTTCATATGAAAAAATGGACTAGCACTTCCAATAGCAGAATACGAGAGTGCACAGCACAGTGTCTAGCACAAGGAGTGTGCATGATGGATCGTTAATGTGCAACTTCGACGATAAGTACATTTAATAATCGGGATGAATATGTTCTGCTGAACTGGGCGTTAGATTTTTGAAATTTGGCTGATTTATGAGGGACTATATATGGTTGCCGTTTACACAGGCATGATTCAGATTGCGTCCCGCTTGCTTATTACACACACACAAACACACACACATAAAGATATATATATATATATATAGGCATGGGACATCATAAAATATGAATACGATGGGTTTTATGCACCGATTTATATGGTTGTGCTTTGTAAATTGGTGAATTGGTTATGAGAGAGGCTGCACGTATTGGATGATATTGGCCTAACCCCGTATGTTTGTGTTGCCAGGGGTGTGGAATTTATTAAAATATCTACTTGTCCAGTGGACAGGTTGCTTCTCAAATCTACTTGTCCTGTAAAAAGATCTACTTGTCCCTTTGGTGCCATGTAGTGTGGCGACAAATTATGGCAGCAATCTCATTATGTAAGTGCTCTGATAATAGCCTCTCTGATTATGCCAGGGCTACTACCATAGTAGGGCTTGAATACTTGCAGTTTCAATCCCTACTGTAGCAATTTCCTTATTTTGCCACCTTTCTGCAGATCTGCATACTGAGGCTGGAGGAAGCAGTAAGCAATAGTTCTAGGGCTGGAATGCCTTTGAGTCTGCAAACCTACTAACCTGCATGTTTTAAAGATTTTTACCAGCTTCTCTCTAATATTTTCCCATAATAAGAAAGGTTGGACATTTACTCCTGACAATGGCAGAATTAGAACTTCTTCCAGGGTTGGGAAGAAAGTGGCTGGAGGAAAAATGAACTTGCAAATGCTCAATAGATTTTTACATGAGCAAATCTACACATCGTATTTACCCATGCTAAAATACAGTTCACAAATATTTTATGGGGTACGACATATACCATGGGTGCACTTTTGTGACTTTCTTTAAGAATTTGGGGCCACATGTAGGTAGGTTCAGATTTGCGACCTGCAAATTGCGAGTCACAAATCCGAATGTAGGATGGTGTCCCTGACACCATCTGTGATTCGCAAGGGCTTCGCAAATGCCCACCTCATGAATAATCATGAGGTGGGTCGCAATTTGCGACCCCCTCGCGAATGGCGGCCCTCACAGGGATGGTGGCCTGCTGGAGACAGCAGACCACCATGTCTGTGACTGCTTTTCAATAAAGCAGTTTTTTTTTTGTAATGCAGCCCGTTTTCCTTAAAGGAAAACGAGATGCATAACAAAAATGAAAAATGAAACGTTTTTGTTTCATTTTTTCAGAGCAGGCAGTGGTCCTCAGGACCACTGCCTGCTTTGAAAAAATGTTTACAGTGACATTCACAATGGGGAAGGGGTCCCATGGGGATCCCTTCCCTTTTGCGAAAGTGTTAGCACCCATTTGAAATGGGTGCAAACTGCGATTGGTTTGCGCCCGCGTTCGCGGTCACAAAACAATCCTACATTGCACTGCGAGTCGCAATTAGGAAGGGAACACCCCTTACTAATTGCGAGTCGCAAACCCGTTTTGCGATTCGGTAACCAGGTTACCGAATCGCAAAACTGGGTTTGTGCATCGCAGTGTGCTTTTTGCATGTCGCAAACAGCGAAAGTCGCTGTTTGCGACATGCAAAAAGCTACCTACATGTGGGTCATGGTCCCTAATTAGGTCTGGTGTTAACAAAAACATTTTGTTTTTATTAAACTTCTATTTCTCTCTCTTTCGGCCGGCTTTACTGTGAGTGATCGCATTCTGCTCTTCCACAAGGAGCATATTGTCACACAAAGTAGTTTTGTTCAGTGTCAGGTACTACAGTGGCAATCAGTGACGTAACTAAACTGGAGGGTGCCCCTTTGTAAAGAACATGGAGGAGCCCCCTCTCCAGACTCACTCAGGGCAGGTGCTGTGCTGAAGGGGCCCCCTGGAGGGCGGCTGCCGGGCCTTTGTTATGCCGCTGGTGTGCTTTTAGAGAGTTCAAAAACTTTTTTGGGGGGGGGTTTGCCAGTGTTTGTTACAATGTTGAGGGCCTGGTAGCTCCCACAACAATAAAGTGTTACAAAAGCCATGTCAAAACAAGACACGCATTGATGAAACTAAAAAACTTATAAAAATATGTCAGATCAGTTGGCTTTGTCAGTGTTTGTTTATTTTCATGCTTCCCATAATCGTGTTGAAAATGGTTACACTGATTTTCCATTAGAAATATTTTTGGGAAATACTAGCATGCATCAACACATTTTACTAAATGACACTTCATTTGCATATAATCAGAGAGCATTCTGGGAGCATTATACTTAGCCTCATAGCCTAAACTTTTCAAACATGTACATACACGTTTTTTTTTTTGGGTACTGGAACCAACGTCAGTAGTGAAGTGTGACCTTAAAACATTTATTTACAGCACTCACCCTAATAATGAAGGCTTTCAAATAATGAACCATAAATACAAGTTCGAACAGCATTATCTTTTGGAAACACATTACCTCAACTGCAGAGAGTTCCACTCTCTGTAATCGGGCAGCCAAAGGGTTTGTGCTGCAGGGGGTTGGGCCTACTTGTCCCAAGGACAAAGTAAACATAAAAACTTGTTGCCCTTGACCCCAAACAAGATGTCACGTTTGGATTTATATTATAGAAGAGGGACTGACCACTTCTCATTACACTGGTCTGTGTAGGCATCATTCAAATACACTACACAGAAGTGGGACCCACGTCTTACCTCTTGTCTGATTTGTGAAGGTAAATAATGGAACTGGTTCCAACATGTCAAGACAAAGCGACACCTTTACAGGTGTGCCCGACTAGACTGCAGATTTTTGAATCTGAGTAATACTAATACATTCACAGCACTGAGATTGTTGACATTCACTCTGGGTCACCATCCTTTTCTATAGACTCGCAATGGACATATCTGAAAACCACCCCTATATACTGGTAACCTTTTTCACTCACAATTTTTGCTGAGCACAGGTGATTCGGGTTTCCAGACCCGTGTGATGTTTTTCTTCTTGTCTAAAAATAGGGACTGCTCTTTAAAATTTTGTATATTTAAATTTATTGTAGCCCTGGAGAAGTCTGCTGTGACACCTGCAAGCATTTGACGAAACACATGTTGGCATGGGCAATTGTGATTCAAAGTATGAGATTAAAGACCTACTGACATTAGGTTTTCAATGTGGATAGAGTGCTCAGAGTTTCTGTATGATCTGTATGGACGTGTCTGGACAACTTGTGAAAAAGTTATATGGGGAGATTGTTAGGGCCAGGGACCTCCCCTGTCTGCATCTGTGTCATTTTAGTGTCACCTCTTCCACAGTTAGGTCAGTCTCCATTGCCATTCTCTGCTCTAGGGAGAGTCGGCGCATCGGGCAGTCATTGTTAAACTCTGATATTTCTTCCTTAGGGGCCTGAAGATTGCTATTATAGAATTGCTCCATGTAGGTAGCAAAAACTTCCTCTTTTTAACCTCATTCTCAGCCACCAGACGGTACTCTTCTCTCATCTACTCTAATTGGTTGGGAGTAGGGTTCAACGCACACTCCCTCTCAAAGTGTGCCAATTTAGTCTCTAGTTGAATCAACTGACAGAGGGGGTCTCCGACCGCCAGGGGTAATGTAGCGTCCGTACCACCAACAGGCTGGCGGTACGGAGGCCCTTATTACGACCGCGGCGGTAGCGCCGTGGTCGCACCGCCGGGGCCGGCGGTTTCCCGCCATTTTAGCCCCGGCGGTGATAATCCGCCAGGGCAGCGCTGCCCTGGGGATTATGACACCCCTACCGCCAGCCTGTTTCTGGCGGTTTGCACCGCCAGGAAGAGGCTGGCGGTAAGGGGTGTCCTGGGGCCCCTGGGGGCCCCGGCCAGCTTTTCACTGTCTGCATAGCAGACAGTGAAAAGCACGACGGGTGCAACTGCACCCGTCGCACGGCCGCAACACCGCCGGCTCCATTAGGAGCTGGCTCCTATGTTGCGGCCTCATCCCCGCCGGGCCAGCGGGAATGTCGTAATGGGGGCCGCGGGAGTGCGGCCGCATGGGCGGCCGCACAGCGGCCAATGTCGTAATGACCCCCTATGTCTTTCCCTCTTATCTTTAACTTCTCCTGCTATTGTGCCCCTAATTGTAGCCTTGTAAGCCTCCCAGACTATAAGTTGATTCAACACTGACCTATTGTTTTCCTTGAAGTATAGCTTGGTGGCTTTATCTAGTCTCTGAGCCTCTTGTTTGTCTGCAAGGTGCCACGTCACCATCCTCCATTCCAGAGGATGTTTTTGAGTATTGTTGGACTATGTTATCTATATGAGGGAGTTGTCACTAATCCCTCTAGCAAGTATATGCCCTTCTGCAAATTTATAAAGCATGTCTTTGGTGGTGGGAAAATAGTCCAGTCTAGACTGCATATAATGTGCAATTGAGTAAAATGCGCATCCCCTATCTCGCCCGTGAAGAGGTCCCCAAACATCACACAAGCCAATAACCAGTACAAATCCCTCCAATTTCCCCCCTGTTGCATCTCCTTCTGTTCAGGCACTTTGTCTGTCTAAACTGGTATCCATGGTGAGATTAAAATCTCCCCCAAGAATCACCAGGAGTGAGGGATCATCCAACATAACCTTTCCCAACTTACTCAGTGTGACTAGTTGCAATCCTGGTGGTGCATGCACATTTACCAGCATGATTGATTGTCCCTCGCAATCTTCCTTCAGGGCAGTAAAACATCTGCTAGTGTCTGTCGTGGTACAGAGTACGTGAAAGGGTAAGGATGTCCGATATCAAATCTCCATCCCCGGAGCCAGAAGTGTAGTGAGAAAAACAAACTTGTTTATACCTTCCCCTCTCAAAACAGCGATTTTGATCCTCTAATAGATGTGTTTCTTGCAGAAACACCATATCTGACTTATATCTGTTAAGGACTTTCAGAACCAAAACCTCTCTTCACTTTATGCTTTAAGCCACTCACATTCCAGGTGATCATTGACAATTTTTGTGATGGTATATCAATATACTACAATACTTCTTCCTTCACCCCACCATCTCAGCTTGGTTAGTGGTCCAGCTTTTCGTCATCTTGTAATGTTTCTTCAAGCACTGCAAACTTCCCCATACACTTCCTCCCACCCTTCCTTACCGTGCCATGATTCTAAAACTGACCATTTCCCCAATTCACAGTATGTGTAAACCCCAAACAAAAACATGCAACTGAAGAGCCCCAAGCTTGGAGGTCACCTGTGACATTTTGTTGTCTGTCATACATTGTTTGAAAAAAAAAAAAAAGAAAATGATGTGTGGGCAGGCCCACACTGGCTCATATTCACCACCAGGAAAGGACCCCCCAGGGCCTACTGTATCCGTTTCCTAATGGCAAGCGAATAGTCATTTGCATTTGTTTGGGCGGTTTTAACATTTTTACTGGGAGGAGTATGGGAGCCTTGGATGCTAGGAATTTGTTTGGATCTCCAGATTCCAAAACTTTCCCTCACAGAAATGTGAAGAAAAAGCCTGATTGTAGCCAAAACTTGAGGTTTGCAGTGCATTGTGGGTAACAACACTTTGTGGGATCCATGCAAGTCACACCACCCTGAACACCCCTGTTATCAAGTATTCACAACCGTCTGGGTTTCCCTGGGTGGTATCCGAGCTCAAGCCAAAATACTGCAGCTACCTACATTGGTGAAATGGGTCAATGGTCAAGGTTAAAACTCGATTGATGGTTCTATGTTGGATTTTGAGGTCTACCCGTTGCTGGTGATAGGCCCAGCCACAAAAGTTGGGTACCATTTTTATCAGGAGAAGTGTGGGGATGTTGGCAGGTAGGACTGTAGCTGATCCTTGCAGATTCTGGAAGTTTCCTTCACACAAATGTGAGGAAAAGGTGTGATTTTACCAAAGTTTGGTATTTGTAGGGCATTCTGAATATGAAAATGATGTGAATCCATATAGATCACAGTTCCCTTGACTCCCCTGGGTATTTATTTTCAGAATTTTTTTGGGTTTACTAGGTTTCCCTTGGTAGCGGCCAAGTCCAGGCCCAAATACAGCCAAAATGGGTCAATTTGCAAGGCAAAAAACTTTTGGTATCTCTGTGTTGCATTTCCAGGACTTTCCTGTTGTGACTGACAGACCCAGCAGCACAATCAGGGTACTGTTTTATTGGGAGACATCTGAGATACAAAATAGAAATCAAATTTGCCTTCAACGACTCCTCAAGAAACTATACAATTACACTGTCCCCAACAAATGGGCAGTCAAGCTACACAAAACCAAAACAATGGTATCAGACAAAATCAAAAAGAAGGGGTCATGGTATTTGAACAACTGTCAGATTGAGAGGGTCCGTGAATACACATATTTGGGATTAATTATTGACTGTAGAGGATCACTCTCCATTCACAAGCAACACATTCAAGCAAAGGAGCATGCCGTATTATCAGCATTTGTTACCTTACACAGAACACTCAAGGGTCCTCTTCCCGACGCAATGCTAAAAGTAATTGATGCCAAATTGCTACCTACAGCTACTTACAATTGTGAAGCCCGGTGAGGGAAAGGATCACTTAAAGCTGTTACAGGAATGTATAAACAACTATTTCGTCTACCACAATCTCCATTCCCTGCTCAGGTTCCAAAGGAATTTGCTGGGGTTAAAATGTTGCCACAAACTTAGGTCAACAAAAGGTAATTTCATAAACCTCCTCCTTTGGGCAGGGATTACAAATAGGGATGTTAGATTTCCTGCTTGGTTATACATAGAAAATGCCCTTACTAATCTTCAAGCACAAGAAATTTAGAGTCACTTTACAAGTTTTCCAAAAACATATCAACAAAAGCATGAGAATGCTGTTGCGCAATCTGGATTAAACTGTTCTAATAAAACAATCTCACTGCGTGGTCAAGCTTATTTTTCAGCTGGATATTCAATTTTCATTAAACATAAATTCATGTTGTATCACTTATGCCATTTGCTGGCCTCTGGCCAAGCTTCAAAAAGGGAAAAGGAGAGGAGTAATAATATGTGCAGACTGTGTAACAAGACAAAAGAATCACTAATCCATTATGGGGGTCATTCTGAGTTTGGCTGGCGGCGGGCGCCGCCAGCCAAACGGGAACCGCCAGAATACCGCTGCGCGGTCATAAGACCGCCGCGGTTATTCTGAGTTTACCGCTGGGCGGGCGGGCGGGCGGGCGACCGCTAGAAGGCCGCCCGCCCGCCCAGCGGGAAACCCCTTCCCACGAGGAAGCCGGCTCCGAATGGAGCCGGCGGAGTGGGAAGGGTGCGACGGGTGCAGTTGCACCCGTCGCGATTTTCAGTGTCTGCTATGCAGACACTGAAAATCTTAGTGGGGCCCTGTTAGGGGGCCCCTGCAGTGCCCATGCCATTGGCATGGGCACTGCAGGTGCCCCCAGGGGCCCCACGACACCCGTTACCGCCAGCCAGGTTCTGGTGGTCAACACCGCCAGAACCAGGCTGGCGGTAAGGGGGTCGGAATCCCCATGGCGGCGCTGCCTGCAGCGCCGCCATGGAGGATTCCCCAGGGCAGCGGAAAACCGGCGGGACACCGCCGGTTTTCCATTTCTGACCGCGGCTGTACCGCCGCGGTCAGAATGCCCATGGGAGCACCGCCAGCCTGTTGGCGGTGCTCCCGCGGTCGTTGGCCCTGGCGGTCCATGACCGCCAGGGTCAGAATGACCCCCTTTGTCTGCTTTAGCCTGGCCCACTTAATGGAAAGACACAAATCTTTAATACAATTGTTTAATATAAGAAGTGTATGAAGATGCAGAGAAGCCAGCCTTCACTCGTTAACCCCCCATGACCCTACATTAAACACACATTTTGTGAAATCTTTAATGCTGGTAGAAAATAAATTATATACCTTAAACAACTGAGTGTGTAACTTTGTATGGGATTGCAAGTTTCTTTGAACATGTGTTTTTAGCATGTCATACTTTTTAATGCTTCCTACTGCTCTGTTCAGTTTTAACAGCCTGTATTTGATCATGGAAATATTTTAAGTAATTTAGCATGAATAAAGATTTGATTTGATATAGAATATTAGAACAATTGTTATTCTCTTTTCTCTCCATTTTTGACTTCTAAATGTAAGCCAGTGTGCTGAAAAGAACACATTTTGCAAAATGCACTCTGAATCACATAATAGCATAGTATGAATGGCTTCAAATTTAGAGCTGCACAAGCAACCACTATTCCTAAACTCAGAATAGTGGGCACGTATAATAAAAATGCATGATTTTCCTTCATTCTGATTTTTCATGCATTAGATTTTACCACATGAATTGCTACATGGTTGGTACACAATATCATTATAAGGTGCAGGTCAGATGTTTGCTGTCGGTATAGGGCATTTTAGGACCTGCAAAAAAACTCTGTATATCCTCGAGTCCAGAAGGGTCTGATAGACCTAACAGTATATTACTTAAATCGGCCGATGGGGGCAACAAATTACAGATAAAAAAGGCATCACCTATTTCTATTGTTTCCCACTTAATATTGTTCTTTTTTTATTTCCACACTTGATTTATATGGGAAATCCATAAATGCTCTACACAAATGGCTCCTTGCTAAATTTGGAGTTTTGTCTATTTTTCAGAAGCTTTCTGAGTTCACCAATGGGTTTCAGCATATTTTCACCACAAACTGCAAGTAGGAGAAAGTACAGAAATAGGAGAAATCGGCAACCACTTAGAAAAAAGTTTTGAAAGACAAAATCTGTTCTTTACAACTCTGCTTGTTTCTGAAAGCTGGGAAGATGGATTGAACTTAGCACACACCTTTTGTCGATGTTTTTATTCCTAGTGTATTAGCAGGGGTATACTGATATGCAATATGACGGGGGCATGGTAGGGAGCAGCCTGGTAACATTCACCCCTACATGTACTCCACACTGTTCCAAAAGGGGACCCCTTACACAAAGGATGGGTGGGATTGGGTGGGTTTCTGAATTGAGAGACAGGCGAGTTGGGAAACAGCCTGTTGTGGGTGGGGGAGGGTTTCAGTATGTCAGTTTGGAAGAGTTGTAGCTTCTGTACGAGTTTGCGACAATGGATGGTAGCTTGTTTAAGTACAGCATATAACATACTGACTGGAATATGGCTAGACATGGGGTACACCCTTAAGGTAATTACAGACCACCAGCTTTGAAACTCTTGACATGGAATGTCAGGGGGTTAAATGATAACAGGAAGGTCCAGAATGTGATTGCCTATTTAAAACGCCACAACACAGTCCTTGCAATTTTACAAGAAATACATCTGGCCCCGGACACCTCTGTCCTAACCACACGTTGGCTCCAAGGTCAGGTTCTGGCTGCGGGTTTTACTTCACGCATGTGGTATTAATCTGGACAGGGTGGAACTCGGGGATTCACATACTGGAACTAGCAGAAGACACTAATGGCAGGTACATCATAGCTTACTGTACTAAGGGGGACCTCACATTCATATTGGTGGGACTTTATAGACCTAATTATGATGATCCACAGTTTTTTAAGGGCATATCTGTAAAACTAGTGATGTGATGGGCCCTCCCGCAAATATGGGTAGAGGATTTTAAATGTGTATTGGATCCGGCAGTAGACCGCTCGGGCGGCCCCCACAGGAGGCCCTTTGCCACTGTTCGAGCGGTCACCTCTAAAATGGTGGATGATGGTCAGGTTGACGTCTGGAGACAAGACTTTCCTGCGGAGGGCAGATACACTTACTACTCATCAGTACACAACTTGCACACACGTATAGATTACTGGCTTGTGGCCAGAATTTTTATGCCCAGAGCTCATGTACAGCGTCCTTGGCCCAGGACGTACTCAGACCATGCACCAGTGCTTCTCACTCTGGAGATATGAGGCAACCACACTGCACCATTTGTGTGGCGATTCCCACTTTATTCACTCCTAGATAGGCCTTCCATTGGGAACTTGCACTTGCAAAAAAATAATTCTCTAGCACAAATATGGGATCAGTCACAAAATTTAGCACTGTGTGGGAAACCTTTAACGTATATATTTGTGGCATGACTATTGCAAAGCATGCTGGGGTACTGAAGTCCTTGCGGATTTGCCTGACGCGACTGGAGAGTAAAATAGCATGTCTGGAGAGGGAACACTTGGACACTGGAGAGCCCCAGCTGCTGGGCCTTATACAGGGAAAATTAACGGAATTTAGAGAGACAGCACATATAGAGGTTCAGCATATGAGGGTGTATGCCATGGTTCGTACATATGGGGAGGGAGATCACCAGAGAGCAACACTGGCGGGACTCCTGCGTCCTAACAGGGTACATGACACAATACTGGAGATGCAGAATGAGGGGGGCCGGACTGCTGAGGGACCCAATAGATATTGTCAATCGATTATACGAGTACTAGACTGCCTTGTACACTTCCAGAGTGTCTGCTGACCAAGCCTCTATATCAGATTATCTAGCGCACATAGCTCTGCCCTGGCTAACTAACGTGGATAGAGAACATTTGATGGCACCCCTGCAGCCAGAAGAGATTTGTGAGGCCCTTAACAAAATGGCGGCAGGGAAAGCTCTGAGCCCAATAGACTTACAGTAGCTTTTTACAAGGCATACCAGGACCTTCTGATACCACATCTGATGAAACTATACAAGGAGATGGCTAGAGATAAAGAAATGCCACCCTCTATAAGAGAGGTGTTAGTTATAACACTGCTTAAGCCAGGTAAGACCCCACAACTGTGCTCTTCATACAGACCTCTCTCTCTGATTAACATAGACACAAAGATCTAAGCCACGATCATAGCGAATAAACTGGCACTGCTGCTGTTGACGATGGTGGGGCAGAACAGGCGGGATTTGTATTGGTTCGTAGTCTGACATTGAATCTTAGGACTCTTTTTGGTAACATACAACACATAGACCTGGCGGTACGGGCGGTGGAAGTTTTCTTAGATGCTGAAAAAGCATTCAACTCTGTTGAGTGGGTCATTATGTTTCAGATGTTGTGCGCCGGGGTGGGAGAGGTGTTCATACAGATGGTGCAGACATATACCGCCTCTGTGGCCAGGGTGAGAGTAAATGGCGGAATCTCTAGCCCGATTATGATTTTGAGAGGCACGAGGCAGGGCTGCCCGCTTTCACCGTTGCTGTATGCACTGGTGGCAGAGCTGATGGCGTGTGCTCTGCAAGAATACCATAGTCATAGGGGTGTCTGCTTTCCAGGCTACAGGTTTGTCTTCTCGGCCTATGCAGATGACACTTTGTTATATATCCGATACCCTACCCGCAACGTCACACCCATGCTTCAGGAGGTGGTACGCTTTGGAGGCCTGTCCGGCCTTAACATTAAATGGAACAAGTCTATTGTGTTCCCTCTTACCCAATACCAATGGATTTCCCTCTCCAGTGGGAGACCGATTCAGTGCGATATTTGGGGATACAGATTCACACGGATCCTGCTGTAGTTATAGCAGATAACTATGGGAAAGCCAAACAAAAATTAACCAATGCAGTGGAACGTTGGATCAAACTGCTGCTTTCATTGGCGGGGCGCATTGCCATTATTAAAATGGTAGAACTCCCAAGGCTCTTGTTCCTTTTTCAGAATATCCCCATACTGCTGCCTAAGCATGTATTCTCAAAGATATGGTTGCTTTTGATCCGACTGACGTGGGCAGGTAAGCAGCCAAGGGTCCAGTGGCATGTATTTGACACTCCCATATGATATGGGGGACTGAATGTCCAACAACTGGAGACCTATTACAGGGCAGCGTATTCCATGTTTGCTTACATGTGGATTCATGGACCCAATGGGTTGCCGCACTTGCACATAGAGCTTGACATGTCGGCACCCCAATCCCTGTCCTATCAAATATTTGTACTCCCGGCATAGGCACAGCGTAATAGACTCATTGAACACCACCACACATGCATGGCATCATCTTATGACTAAATAAGTTCTCCCTTTCCTATACTCACCTCATATCAAACTTGAGTGGTGCTCCTGGTTTCCCATGAGTGGGGATGGGGGAGTGCTTTTGGCACTGAGGAAAATGCACATAGAGACACTTGGGAAACGGTTTGAGGAGGGGGTGGTGAGGCCCTGGGAATCTATCACGGAAAAACTGGAGGCACCCACACCACTTTTACAGTATCAATAGCATAGAGTGAAGCATGCTATGTATGACCTAATGGGGGATGAGTTACTAGTGCCACCAGACTTGCAGACGCTCTCTATGATTATAGAAGGTACAGCACACAGTAAATTGGTATACAGGCTGTATGCCCATGCCCAGGAAGTGCGTAGACCAGGTGTAATAAAGGCTAGATTGGACTGGCAAAGTGTCTTAGGTATAGCCTTGACAGATGCACAATGGAAAGACTGCTGCTCTGCGACATGCTTCATATGTCTAAATGGGAGGCACAGACTCATTCATTTTAAATTTATAATTTGGATACACAAATATGGTTTACGTTTCACAGCTGAATACCCGAGATTTGGGAAGGGGGAGGTGGGCTTCCTACACATGGCATAGCACTGTCCTGGAGTGTCAGAATTCTGATTGAAAGTGTTTGCGGAACTAAGTGTTATTACAGGAGTCCGGCTGGTGGCCGCACCGTTCCTGGCACTCCTTGGGTATGATAACGATGTTAAAAAAAGGAGGTCAGGAAACTGGTGGCAATGGGACTTCTATTGGCAAAGCGCAGGGTAGCCATTAAAGGGGACTATGGCCCATTACCCACTCTCACAGAATGGAATGCAGATATGGTGTATTGCAATACTCAAACAGACACCTATAACAAGTTAGGTCCGCCACAGAACCATCCGCAAAATTATTGGGGACCAAATCAAATGTACTTAATTGGCAAGGAAACAGGCAAACCGGAGGGCAATGGCTGACATGTCCACTTTGGGAGCTAAACTGAATGGGACTTTTCCCCTGACACCCCGTCTGACACCTGTTCTGTTCAAAATGTTTGTGTCTCTCAGATGAAGTTGATTCTGTAAGGTGTTACGTATCTCACTATTTGTGGTAAAGTCTAAGGGGAGGATCCTGATGAGGACAACCTAAGTATCACAGGTACAGTCAACTGTCATGTAATATTATGCTTATGTACTGTTGGTCACAGTAAGATTTTCAGCACTGAATGTCGCATGTTGTTACTGTTATGTATTGCAGAAAATCACAAATAACATCTTTTTTAAAATAAGTCTACCACTGGATTCAATGATGGTTCATTATTCTGAGATGTTTGATACCAAACATCCCAGGGTTCAGTGAAACTATCATGTAGCTGGGGAACTCGTAATGACCAGTGTCTCGCATATGCTTTTAAAATGGCTTTTCTGTTCACTTACTATGTCTCAAAATCGACAGAGACATAGCAAGGACTTATCGGCTCATGCTTTTATACCCTCAAGTGTGTCTTGATGCATCCTGCCTTAGGGATCAATCACACCTGGCACATATAGTGATAGGGGACCTGGCACACAGGAGTGTGTGACAGGTCATGTTTTCAATTTAGCCTGCACCAACACACGCAGTCTGCAATGGCAGCACTGTGTGGGTTTGGTGAGGGTGTCCCTGGAGGTGGCACAACTGGTGCTGCAGCCCTCAGAGTCCTTCCTTAGTACCCCAGGCCCTAGGTACCAGGAGTATAATTTACTATGGACTTACAGTGGTAGATAAAGTTTGTCAATTTTGCAAAACAACTGTGCAGTTTTGGGGAAAGAGGTCTTGCACTTGGGACCTGGTCAGCAGGAACCCAGTGCACTAAAAGTCAAAGCCACATCAAGACTACCTCCTGGTGAGATTCCTCAACGCGGGCGGTCACCTCCGCTCGCATTCAAAAACCTTCTGTTCGCATTGAGGAAGCTGCCACTCGAGTAGAAAATGTACTTGAGCAACAGAAAATAAGCAGCGCCCTCTTGTGCTACGCATGGTGCTGTTCGCACTGACTTTACAGTATG
The DNA here is from genome assembly GCF_031143425.1 of Pleurodeles waltl. Lineage (NCBI taxonomy): Eukaryota > Metazoa > Chordata > Amphibia > Caudata > Salamandridae > Pleurodeles > Pleurodeles waltl. The sequence goes on from NC_090445.1 coordinate 966,801,502, forward strand.
GGACAAACACCACCACAAAAAATCAGCGCAAACAGCGCGACCTAACACACTCCACCGCTTCGCAAACTCCGCATAGCACGGCCAAGCTTTTTGGTCACATTCACCTAGCACAAAAGACAAGGCTCCCCTTCCTGACTCTCTTCTGAACAGAACCCTGGCCAGAATAGTGAAATGGAATCACCTCTGCATGCAATTTTGCATGTGGCTTCAGACCATGAGAGCAAATAGAGGGAGATGGAGTTAGCTCCATGTGGAAAGAACTATGATTGAGCAAGCACAATAATAAACACACACAACAGGGCTGCACAGGAGTGCGGTGCCATGCAAATGGACCCGTATGTGGATGTCTTTGTGTACATACCAGCATCTTCCACTAGAAAACAGCATTTTACAGTACACAGACTATATTATATGAAATTGCATCTAGCATCCAAACCCCAAATCAATATTCCATACAGTTGGCTATTTCACCAAGGGCACACCATTACTAATCTTTGACTCTCAGGAAGACTGCTTCTAGCTAGAAATGCTCAATCTTCAAAAATATGAATACCTCTTTATCTCGCTTAAATATGGGAACAAAGTTGACCCCTCCCTTTAAACACCCTTGCAATGGAAAGCTACCCCTTCCCCCTCAGTTAAATGTGTGGGTTAGCATCTACTCTCCTGACACCCTGCATCAATTAAGTGGCTAATGTGCTTATTTGGAGTTTGGGGGGCTGTACTCTGTTCCAACAGGTCAGCGGAAGGAAGTACACTGATGCTGTAGTGGAGTACGCCCGCCACATTTGGATATCACCACCACATGGATGTCTCTCTGCCATCAGTGGAACTGCTGTCAAAGTCGCTCAGCTGAAAGCACTGAAGCTTAGCTGTGCTGGCACTAGGTTCAATACACCTGTAAAGCAGAGTTTTTTAGTTTGGTATTTAAAAAACCAAAACATGGACTTGACATGCTTTGACTTTCAAATGGCAGTCATTTCTTTGTTTTCCTGTTTGAGACCGCTACGCTTTCCCTTCAGTTCTTGAACAGGAAAATATTACATCTAAACTTCCATCTTAAACAGGGTGGACCAGTTGAGGAATTCTGACTGATGGCCCAATGTCAGCTGGGCCATCAGTCAAAGGTTTCCACCTGCAGTGGCAGCATAGACTTCAGCGTCAGAAAGAAGGAGGTCCACCAACTCTAAATAGAGCCGGGGAACCACAAGTGTGGCAGAGAGGGTTGCCTACCAAAGTTCTGACACAGTACCCTGTCCACCAAACACTAAATAAACCTCTTTCTCCATTTACTCAAACTCTTACACATTTACTCCCTCTGGACCAAATGAGAAATGCAGTATAGCCTTAGTTATCTACTAGCTATTCTACTGCTATACTAACAAGTGGCTCCCCAACTTTACTTCCACTGCTCAGGATCTCGGCATGATGGGTCACTCAAGCAAAATCATTTGACAATATCACACCAAATCTATGCCAGTTACAAACTGGCTTCCTATTCCTGCAAAGGTTATTTCAAACAGGGTTGTCTTGCATAGAAAGTCTTGTCCCTGAACAATAAGCCCATTACTATCTCTGGAAGCTAAAGGGATCTTAGAATCTCCTTACCCATCTGCTGGAAGGTTTTCTTTACAAAATCTTCTGTGGCATCTTCATGTATATGCCATCATTTGTTATCATCCCCTTGGCTGGTGATGTAATATTGAATCCTCAGCTGACTGGATTTTTGTAGGCTCTTACTTAGAATGAAGTACCGTTTTGATGCATGCAGATTTGAGAGGCTGATATCTGAGCCCTTTACACTAAATCCTGCTTGTTCATGTAACTCTGATGAACTGGAGTTACTACAATGGAGTCCACTGGAGTTTATGAACTCCACAGGTTTGGAGACAAGTTTCTTAAAGGTACTATGTTAACGTTAAACATTTTTTCTGCCACAACTTACATTTGGCTTTAATTGCAGTGTGATCATCTGTTTCCAAAAGCCCAGATCTGTGATTATTATTTGTTCTGAGTCGCTTATTCAGATACTGACCTTCCTTTTATTTATTTTTTAATTTGACTGTCTCATGCCCCTTTCTTCTCTTTGCATCAGATCTTTGTTGGGTTGCTCAAATGTTTTCATTTGCATGACAACTGTGCATGCGCACCTACACACGCTGCTGAAGAACCCTTTGTATGAGAGGGCACTGCTCGTTGCCATGGTGTGTACATACGAGCAACAGGATTGCGTGCACTGACTTGTGCCATTATTTACACGTGTTTCAATACGAATGCATTGAACAGCACCCTCTGATTTCCAATAAATGTTTCAGGTTTACATGCACGCCTTCTTCATTTCACTTATTTGAAAACGCTGTACCTGCAACCAGAATCATTTCCATCGTGAGGCTCCTCACTGAATTCTCTTTTCTTTTTATAACTCTTTTTATTGCATTTTGTTAACATATAACACAACTAAACCAGTACAAAGAAATCAGAGGCAATCTGACATTTCAGCTGTACCACAGCTTATCAATTTGATACATAAACATTTCTAGAACAATATTGTGTAAGGAACTCAATCTGGCTTCAATAATCAGTATGATCAGCTGCCATGGACTTCTAAGCTTTGGCATGCCTTTCTGCACATCCTCTCCACTTATGCACCATTTTTTCAGCCGGCCCACAATAGTCCATGCCACAGTACCAGTTTCACGGGGAAAGGGGTTCAAATCGCCTCGCCAACAACAGGCTATGTCTCTTTTGGCAATCAGGAGCTCGAGACAGACCAGTAACCTCTGGCCCCTCGAGTCAGTACATCCCTCCACTATTTCCAGCAGTGCCACCTTGGGATCCAGTTCAGTAGGGACACCAAGAACTTACCCAAGGGCAGAATGTATTGTTTGCCAGTACCCATGTATATGGAGACAGACTCAGAAAAGATACCCTCTCCCCTCCTCAACACATACAATCCAGGCTGCTGGCAATGCCCATCAACAGACACTATAGCTAGCCATGTGACCTCTCAGTCATCATCATCATCAGGTTTTCCCAGGTCTGTACCCCCTGAGGCTTTGAGGTACACAAAAGGGTCTGGAATGTTCAATATTAGGGGCCCATGGAGTCTAAAGATCTCCTTATGCTCCAGAGGGTCCATGTCGAGTTTTATTTCAAGAGGGTTGTAATACAGGACTGCCTCATATTCACAGGAATGCATAGCCAGGGCATGACAAAGCTGCAAATATCTGTAGAAATGGGATTTGTGAAGGTGGGAGTCCCCCCGCAAGCTGTTGAAAGACCTTCATCTGGTCTGTTGCCCAGACATCCCCCAGATACGAGATGCCAATAATGTTACATGTCCAAAATCCTGCCAGCTGCGGGACTTGCTTTAGTGTAGCCAGACCAGAGTTTGATTAGTCAATTAGTTCAACCAATTGATGTGCAAGGTCAGTAATCCCTGTTTTTTCAATGGCATCCAGTTTGAATCTAAACACTCAATCCTGTTACCCTACCAACAACCAATCCTCAAGTGGAACTAGTTAAGCCGCCCAACAGTACTACCAAAGGTTCCAGACCTCTAGGCCACCTTCATAAATAAGTTGGGTGCATTTCCTATAGAAGACTCAAGGAAGCTTCCTTGTCCACAGACATTTCATGAGAATGGCCTGCACTTTGATGAAGAAGGTAGGTGGGAAGAAAAAGGGATAATTCTGTAGATCATACAAAAAAACCTGGGAAGCACGACCATTTTATAAAGCACTGCTCTACTCATTGTGGAGAGCAGTAGCAAGATCAAGGCCTCTAGGTCTTTTCAGGTACCCTACAATCCAGGGAGACATATTCCGTTCCCAAACCTCAGGGAGGTCACGTGATATATGTAATCCCAGGTACAGCAAAGTGTGCCATGGCGACATGGAGACTGGAAAGGAACGCCTGCTCAGGGATGGGGGCCGACTACATGAATGTATGTGAATTTGGAAAATTAACATTTAACTGTCAGGTGTTTCCATTGACCTGGATCATCTCCATCAACCTTTGGAAACAGATCTGCGGCTGTTGGAGGAAGATGAGCAGATCATCTGCATGTAATGAAATCCTATCTTCTTACCCATTTGGCCAGCAGAACCCTGTCAGCTGAGCATCTCGTCGGACCCATTCCCCCAAGGGCTCTATCTTCGGGGCAAAAAGGAGTGGAGACAGCAGACATCCTAGTTGAGTACCACACTCTATGGAGAACGGAGGGGACAACATACTGGTCCCTCTGATATGTGCCTCTGGAGTACTGTATAAAGCCTTCACAAGGGTGATAAAGCGTGGACCTATATTCATTTCTTCCAGAATCTTCCAGCAAGGAGTGCCTCGGGTTTCTTCTGGGCATTAAGCTATTTTGTTCTTTGTGTATAAAGGTCCATATCACCTTATTCAATCTAGAGGAAAGTAGGTTTATCTCAACATTCAGTAGCGTAATGGGTCAGTTTGACAAACAATCGTCTGGCATTTTACCCACTATCAGGATGGTGGTAATCATGGCCTTCCTGAGGTCTTCTGGGAGAGAACCTCGACTCTATCGCTCCAAACAGCCTCAATAAATGTGGCCATAGGAGGAAAAAAAAATCTCTTGTAGAGTTCAACAGGAAGGTCGTTGGGGTCTGGCACTTTACCCTATCACATCTTGGTATGGCTGTCTGCACCTCTTATAAGTGTAAGTGACCAGTTTAGTTCTATTCGTTCAATGAACAAGAGCATTCTTATAATGAGGTTATTGTTCATTAACCATTCCTCTACGAGGTCACCCCACATCCTCAGGTACCCTGACTGCAGGTCACTACTGCCCTTGGAGCAGGTGGCGGTCACAAGGGTTGGTGCGCTCTTTGAGGACTGAACCCCCATGGCTCACCGGGACTTCTCCCAGGCTCATGGTCTGCCAGAAACACTCTTTTTGACGCACGCTAGTATTGCTCGTAATATCCGTCAACATTGGACACTGAGGAACTCAGAACCAGATATCCATGAATTTATACAGGCGATTCAAGTAATGGGTTATGGTAGCCACCTGATCCGATGGTAGTACTGTGGTCTGCAAACACACAGGTGGCTTCCTTGGCTCCCCTACAGACCAAGTGGGAAGAGGACATCGCACAAAGTCTCCATGGTAAGGATTGGGTCTTCCTTATCGAATACCCCAATAAAATTTCCCACAACTCCCACTTTAAGTTCATACAGTTTTCCATTTTACATAGGCCCTATCTTACGCCGCAGACACTCCATTTTCCCCACAGTTTTATCTGCCTGACCCCACAACTACTCACCAGATGCAGACCCGATGCATGTTATTGGTCTGTTCTTCGCTATCCTCTTTTTCGGTGGCTATTTAGAATGCTTCATCGGAGTTAACTGAGTTGGACAACTGGAGTATGACCAGTATTGGCTCACGGAGATTCCTGGGGTGGGGCGGTGCACGGGGCATTAAAACATTTAAATTTATTAAAGTATAATTTTTAAAAACGTACGTTCTATGCCGCGCGCCGCTCCTCTCTCCCACATCGTCGCTCCAGCCACAGGCTCCCAGCCTGCCCTGCACCAATCCTGACGCTGCTCAGAGCAGCATAAGGATTAGCTCGGAGCTCCCAGCCAGGGTGCTCCCAGGCAGACTGGGAGCCTGTGCAGGCTCTCTCTTCAGCCCAGCAACACAGAGAGAGCGCTGCGTACATGTGTGTTTGGCCGGCCTGAGACGCAGTGAGGGACAGTGGTGTGCACTCCGCCTCAGTACATGTCACCCCCGTGGCCCCGCACCCTTTAAAAGTAAAGGATAATAAACAGAGTTTATTATCCTTTTCTTTGAAAGGTTTTGCAGCTGCCGCTGCTGGCAGGGCAGCCAACGCTCCTCCGCCCTTATGGAGGAGCCGACTCTGCGTATGACAGAGCAATGTGTTCTGGGATTACACCCTAGGCCTCAGGGCTCCAAGGTTGTGGCGTGTTTCGTTGATTTTGCGCTCTTATTGGCAAAGCGCCTCCTAACAAGACACTGGAAGTCCCCAATGGCACCCTTTGTCCCCCAGTGGCGGGAGGAGGTACTGTGGTGGAACATAGCTGAAAGTGAAGCCTTGCGAAGTAAGCGGACATGGCCCATAGCTAGATGGGATACATTGCTTGAATCCTTCAGGGCTCAGGACACAAATGATGACAACCATGTGGTTTTTTTTGGGTTGTCATGATTCACCCTGCCCAGAGTTGGCATTGTCCAATGTGTGTCCCCTCTCCCACGGCCCTGTGCGATTAACCCAAACCAGTTCGGAATTACCCTATATTACCCTATCACGTTTCCACTATACACCATATGGCTTGGCACATTGCTCAAGACACACCAAGACACTCGCACCCATTCTACGCGAGATAGGTGGTCCCACAAAGTCACATTCCCACAAGGATATTTCCGCCTAATTGCACAAACACCATGATGATGCCGAGTTTAGGGGAATGGGAGGGGGTAGGGATTACTGCATACGTTATTGGGTTATTCTGATTTCAACCCAGTGAATTGTAGTCACAAAATATATGTTTTAATCATTTTCTCTGCTCGATGCTTAGTAACTGTATTTTGTTTATGCCAAACATGGTACACAGCTGTATGTGAAAATGCACTAAAGTTTGTGAAACAAACTGAGGTTGTTGCTCCTCTTCCCGGTGTCGGTGTGTGGAGGAGGAGGTGGGAGGGAGTGTCTTGTATGTTATAATGCCCCCTAACAGCTAGGAAATACCTCCGCTATCCCGGTGAGTTTGTCAGTCATGGAAAGGATTCCCAGGATAATTCTATTTTTGTTACCAAATTCGTACACCCTATAATAGGACGTAGTCTACGCTAATTTTGCCATGTTTAATATATTATTCTTTAGCATTTGGCATGGTTGTGTAAGGTGCCTACTCTCGCTGGCAGGTTTCAGCTCAATCCGTAATATTTCTCTCTCCAGGTGAACAATCTCTCTCTCTCTCTCTCCCTGTCTTTCTTCCTACCTCTAATATATACAAAGAGCTCAGTTTTAAGGGCCTACCATAGTATATCTGGGAAGCTGACTGAGGTGGCATTTTACTCGAAGTATTCAGTAATGACACTTCTGATGGAAACTATAAGTTCTTCATCTTTCAGCCGTCATGCATTAAGATGCCATACTCCTATATTACCCCATTGAGGGCGGCCACAGTCACATTTTCAATGGTGCATGATCTGACAGACCCCTCAAGAAGATGGCAGTCTCTGTTGTGGTGCTTAGGTGTATTACTGGGACAAAGAAATAATCATATACAAGTGGCACCTGTGCAGAGCTGAATAGTGTGTATGCTGCCTCACCCCTGCATGCCATGAATGCCAGGCATCCTTCAAACCTAGGAAGGTCACCTATTTTACAGGAACTCTTCGTCTAGCAACCTGGGTGGGAGAAACTATATCTAGGCCTCTATCATATACTGCATTGAAATCTCATCTTATGAACAACATACCCATTGGGCGCACAGGAGCAGTGGTGTAACCAATTCCAAGGTACTACTGACCTAAGCTGCACCATGTACATACTGCATGGTGTTCATGGGGTCCTTTCCAACATTCCTTTCAATGTTATGCATCTGCCCAGTCTATCTAAATGGTCTGATAGACAACAAAAGGGACTATTAGTGCAGCAAACCTGACACTCTTCTGGAAGGCTCGTAGCCAGTTCTCCAGAAATGTTTGCAGGTGCAGGCCTTCCGCCCCCTCGACGACCCCCACAAATTAGAGTTAGTTTCTCTGTGAGCATCCTTCTGCCTCTTCAAATCTGGAAGCTATTTCTTATGTATAATTTTGTAATTTGCGTCCCACCTGCCATACGTCCTTTACTGTGTCTTCAAGCTCAAATATGCAAGGTCCACCCTCTGTCACTTGCCCACTAGTACTACGAAGGTCCTGGTGGAGAAGCACGCTACATTTCTTCCACTGCTCCAGTTTTGAGCTCAAGGGCGTGTGCGACATCTGTGCGTGAGGAAGCTCCATCACCTATCTTGGTCTGTCCGGCCATCTTGGCTTTGGCCCCAGAGGCAAGGCTCTTTGTATATCTGTCCATTTCACTATGACTAGGAAGCCCTTTGTCCTTCACCTGAATATCATGCAGTTGGCCAGTGGGACAACCCACCAAAACCCACTCCTGGGAAGCACGAATGGTTGACCACCCAGGTCCCTTCTGCTTTCAGTACTGTCTTACTCCTTTGAATTCACAAATAGTATCCTTCAGTCGCATGCTGCGTGGAGACACCCGTATGTTCCTCCCCAAGTAGGGATACGGGTCAACAATGATGCACCTACCACTTCAGCAGTCTTCACTTTGATAAAGGCTGTGACCAATCTCTATGCCTATTAACAAGCCTGCTCTGACATTAGGTGGACCAGATGCATCACCTCATCAGAATCTGTTTTCAGCGTCATTCACACACTCCTCCTCTATCATAAGTGTGTAACCACCAATAAGGTGCATATGGGATCTGCTTCTTCCCCTTCACATCCAGTTGCCAAGGCATATCCACCCCAGCCTCTGCCAATGGCTTCTCGGCCTACAAAATCCCGTGCAAAGGGGGGCAGAAACAGCCTTAAGATTAGCCTGCTTCAATCTCTACCTCTGCATCATGGCAGTATCTGGTGCGTCAATGTTCCTCAAGGTATGCATTCATAAAGGACCTTCACCACGGAGCACCCAGCTGGCGGAGAGGCCACCACTACTCAGGACACGATCTAGGTCTTCACACTGTGCAGGGAATGAGCCTGAATTAGGACAGATCCTCAGTTGTATCTTGTTTCTTTGCTGCTGAGCAAGCAGTTGATACCCCTCCAAGCTGCCCGATATCTCACATGGCATATGGCGCATGCTGCAACAGCCTCCTGGTGTGCCCAGTGACATAAAAGGGATGATCAGAACCCCTGCAGTCCGAGTGTAGCACAAAAAGGGGGAGAAAGAAGCTCAGCATTAGCACCGGCTAGGTGGCCATACCACACATCCTTCCAGACTATTTGGAGCTGTGTGGGTAGGCTCCTACAGGGCTGCTCAGTGTTCCCCGGCCTGGATTGCTTTGCAGCAGTCTCTCAGGGCTGTCTGTCATCCGCCGCAGTCAGAGTATTGAAGTGCTGCCTCTACACAGCTTGGAGCAGCCAACTTCAGGTATATTTGTTGTTCTGAGGCCAATATGGAAGAAATCTTATACCCCGAACTGGGCCATCACTGCTGATGAAACAGGCTTTTGGCGTATTTCTGTCGCTCGGGCAAAGCATCACTATAAAATAGCAGCAAACATCTTCAGCGCTTGCTACGCACTGAAGTCTTCGTCAGACTGGATGTTATCGTTCAAAAACAACATATGCAGTTCGGGCTGGACTGTTCCAATGGGGAATCATTTCTGTTTGTTTGCTTTTGTCACCCTAAGGGCGCCGGGTGTGCCCAGCAATGGGTCCCAAGCTCACTATGCCAATAGATTTAAACTAGCCTGGCTGATGAAGCGTGATACCCTGAAACCGGTCCCAGGATGCTTGTTTCGTCCAGGTAAGGACCTGGCCTGGCAGTTCAGCTGGACTGTTCCCATGAAGAACAGGGTCAAGAAAGATTTCCATATGGCGGGTACAAACTGGTGTAGCGTGTGAGCATATGAACTGATGGATTAAACCCAGATCTGTGACTGGGGGTGAATGTTTGATTGATTCCGCATTCAGTCCATCATTTCTGTTTGCGGATGTTATCTTTCATCATTTCCGGAAGCAACTCGAATTTGTGTTACAATACACCATTGCCACCTAGTGGTGTGTGGTGGCATTTTTCATCTATTACATAAATCGGCACGTTTTTGGGCAGTCTAAAGTTCTATTTTGAACCACCGTCGGCAGTAATATTTTTTATTGTACAACTATAGAGACTGCCACATTTGCACAACGTTTGGGATATTCTGCAGTAATACCATTATCGCATAACTACAGCGACGGGCATGCTCTCAAAACAAATGGAACACTGACTCATGCTCATGTAGTTAATTACTGTGTTGTAGCCTTTCAAAGCATCTGCATTACTAGAATATCCTTGGAACATTTATATTTTCAGCACACATTTTTATTTATTTATAACGGCAATTTGTTGTTATTTATTGTCATTCTATAATGCTGTTATATTATCTACACCATTTAACCTGTAACTCCACCAACACCACTTTTCCTAAATCCAGTGGACTCCAGCTTAAATGGTGCTATTTATTTCACTCTGTTGGTGCTTTTCTATAGGCACTAGATGGAAAAAAACTCATATCTGACAGAAAAAGAAATATAGGGCGTCATTATGACAATGGTGGTAAAAACCGCCTACCGCCACGGTGACAGCCGCCAACATACCGTCACCGCAACTACCATCCGTCCGCCATATTATGAGCACTGCCTGACTGCTGTCACAAGAAGGGCAGCAATCCGGTAGTGATCATGCTGGCGGGCGGTGGTAAACTGGCACTGCTACCACCAGCACCGCCACGCCAGCAGAACGCCACCAGCTGTATCATGTCCAGTAATACGGCCTGGTGCTGTTCTGCTGGCTACGCGCTGCTGGCGGTAGGAGTGGCCCTTCCCGTTCCCTGCCGGAAGACCTCCTTGATCAAGGTAAGTTGGGCTTCCAACAGGGGAGGGGGGTGAGAGGGTAGGGGTGTTGTGTTTGTGTGTGCATTAATGTGTGAGAGTGTGTGTGAATGTGTCTGTGTGTGTTGTGTTTGAGTGGATGTATGCATGGGTGAATGCATGTAAGAATGGTGAAGTGAGTGCTTGTCTACATGTCAGTGTAATTGTGTGTAAGAATGTGTGTCAGTATGTCTGGAAGTATGCATGAATGAATGCATGTGTGCCAGTGTGAGTGATTGGGTGAATGCGTGGTGCATGTCTGCAGGTGTGTGCGTGTATGGGGGGTGGGAGGGTGAGTGTGAGGAAAAGGGGGTGGAGGGTGAGGATCGGAGGGGGTGGGGTGAGTGTGAGGATCGGAGGGGTGGGGTGAGTGTGAGGATCGGGGGTGGGGGCGTGTGTGAGGATCGGCGGGGTGGTGGGTAAGTGTGAAGATCGGAGGGGGTGGGGTTGAGGATCGGATGGGTGGGGGATGAGTGTGAGGGTCGGAGGGGGAGTTTGGATGGAGGGGGGTGGGTGGTGGCAAGTGTATGTGGGAGGGGTGGGGAGCCACCTACCAGTGAAAGGGAAGGAATTCACTGTCACCGGTAGGGCTCACCACCATGGTTTTCCGCCACGAAAACCATGGTGGTAGGCAGGCTCATAATGCCACCGGCGGTACTATGCTGACCGCCGGGCTGGAGATAGACATCTCCAGCCCCGCGGCTCATACCGCCATGGTGGTATGAGTGGAGAAGTGGCGGGTTGGCTGCAGCCAACCTGCCAATCTCATAATGTGGCGGTATGTACCACCAGCCTGTTGGCGGTATTGCCGCCACATTACCACTCACCGCCGGGGTCATAATGACAAGGCATCCCCTTTCTAACAGAAAGTTGTATGTTACAGCTCTGAACAAAACAGCATGTGTATGAAGACGTGAGGTGTCGACTTTACCGCGTCACGTTCACAATACGGGTCCATAGGTTTTGTGGCAAAGTCGGGTGTCACAGATGTCGGTGACACAGCACTCGGGACTCACGCTGAGGTGCTGAGGCGGCATCAGGCCTGCAGCATTGGTCAGGGTTGTTGCTCTCAGTGGGGGCCATGGCTCTGGTGCAGCCAGCGGTACGGAGTCAGTCAGTGGCGCCAGTTCCGAAGTTGCTCTGGAGTTGATGTGCTTGGTTACACCAGAACTCACTCCCAAGGGCCCAGGAACTGTATTTGGCACCACTAGGCAAGTCAGGACTCTCAGCAAGAGAACCAAGGTGCTGGCAGATAATAGGAGGCAAACTCAGTCCAAGCCCTTTGAGAACCTTTAGTAGGATGTAGAAAGCAAACTCCAGTCCTTTTACTCCAGGGCAGATGCAGAAAGCAGCAGGCCAGCACAGCAACGCAGCAGGCAGAGTGGCAGTCCCTACTACAGCATCCAGCTCTTCTTCCCTGCAGAATGTCCTCAGTCCAGAATGATTCTAACTTTGTGGGGTCAGAGGTCCAGTACTTATACCCATTTCTCCCTTTGAAGTAGGCAAACTTCAAAGAAAAATATCTGTAGTGCACAAAACACTGCCTTTCCAGCCATGGCCCCAGACACACTCCAGGGGGGTGGAGACTGCTTTGTGTAAGGACAGGCACAGCCCTATTCAGGTGCAAGTGTCAGCTCCTCCCACCACTCTAGCTCAGGAAGTCCCATCAGGATATGCAGGGCACACTTCAGCTCCCTCTGTGTGCCTGTCTAGAGTGAATTAACAAACAGCCCAAATGTCATCCTGACCCAGATGTGTATTCCACAGACAAGCAGCGGCACAGAATGGTTAAGCAAGAAAATGCCCACTTTCTAAAAGTGTTGTTTTTCAACTTACAATTTAAAAACCAACTTCACCAAAAGATGTATGTTAGGAATGGGCTCTCTAGTTGGCAGTCGGTTTGCACCCTGTCCAAGTAGGGACCCTCACTCTAGTCAGGATAAGGGAGATACCCGCTCAGATAACCCCTGCTCACCCCATTGGTAGCTTGGCACAAGCAGTCTGGTTTATCTCAGAAGCAATGTGTAAAGCATTTGCACATAACACACAGTAATAAGTGAAAACATTACAAACGGACACCACACCAGTTTTAGAAAAATAGCCAATATTTATCTCTTTAAAACAGGACCATATACGATAAAAATCCAACATACAGTAATGAAAATATGAATTCTGCAAGATTTAGTCAAAAATACAGTTCTTTGAAGTCGATCGCTCCACCTGGGGCTATCACGGCGTTGTGATCAACAAAACCAACAGTGCAGGCCAGCCGCTGCGTTGCGGGCCAGCTACGGTGTCGGGAAGACCCACAAACAGTACCTTGGATTTGCAGGGCGTCGTGATCCTCACGGTGAGCTCTGGAGAACGGCGTCGCTGATGTCGTGGTATCAGTTCTGGAGTCGGTGCAGGAGTCGTCGAGCCCTTTAGGTCACATGCGTCACGTATCGAACTCCAGGCTGATGAAGTCAGGTGCACCGGCGTGGATGGCGTCGGGTCTGCAGTGCGAAGCCAGACGATGCGACGCGTGGTGGCCACAGGTCACGGTGCAGGCAGCGGCTCGGTGACGGCATCCAGCGGTGAGACCTGGGCTGCAGTGTGAAGCGGGGCAGTGCGACGTGCGGTGTCCACAGGTCACGGTGCAGGCAGCTCACCGTCGTTGCTGCATCGATGTCGCCGGTAGGCCCAAGCCAGCGGTCCGGGATGGGACGGTGCTTCCTGACCCTCACAAGCAGTGTCCACAGGCCACGGTGCAGGCAGGATGCCTGGTGACGACACAGGAGTCGATGGTGCTGGCATCAGTGGACCGGGGCTGCGGTGCGGGACGGGATGGTGCTCTGTGTACCTCAAGACGGTGTCCACAGGCCACGGTGCAGGCAGCGGTGCCAGTGTCAGCAGGAGCTGCATAGTCGGGGATGGCCAGGCTGCAATGTGAGCAGGCAATGCCAGGGTGCGGGCCCACAGGTCACGGTGCGAGCAGCGGATAGGTGAAGTCGTCCGATGACGGCGTTGGGGAGACCAGGGTCGCGGTGCGAAGCGGAGCAATGCGACTCTGTGTGGCATCGGCAGGTGACGGTGCAGGCCAGCGGCATCTTTGGCAGCGTCGTGGTGTTTCTCCTCGTATACAGCACAAAACACACAGTTCCCAGTGCTGCAAGTCGAGGAAACTGAAGTCTTTGGTGTCCCTGAGACTTCTAACAGGAGGCAAGCTCGACTCCAAGTCCTTGGAGAATTTTCTCAAGCAGGACACACAGCAAAGTTCACCCGTTGCACTCTTTTCAGGCAGAAGCAGCAACTGCAGGCCAGTCAGGCAAAGCAGCACAGCAAAGGGGCAGTACTCCTCCTTCAGCTCTTCTCCTAGGTAGAGGTTCCTCTCGATTCCAGAAAGATTCTAAAAGTCTTGGGTTTTGGGTCTTCTTCTTATATCCAGTTCTGCCTTTGAAGTTGGCAAACTTCAAAGCAAAGTCTCAAGTGTTTGCAAGATCCTTCATTGGCCAGGCCAAGCCCCAGACACTCACCAGGGGGTCGGAGACGGCATTGTGTGAGGGCAGGCACAGTCCTTACAGGTGTGAGTGACCACTCCTCCCCTCCAGCACAGATGGCTAATCAAGATATGCAGGCTACACCCCAGCCCCCTTTGTGTTACTGTCTAGAATAGAGGTGTGAACAGCCCAACTGTCAAACTGACCCAGACGGGGAATTCACAAACAGGCAGAGTCACAGAATGGATTAAGAAATGGATCAAGCAGCCAAACCAAATTTGGCAGTATTTAACTGTTAGGACATATAAAACACACTAGTATATGTCCTACCTTAAACATACACTGCACCCTGCCCATGGGGCTACCTCAGGCCTAACTTAGGGCTGCCTTACATGTAGTAAAAGGGATGGTTGAGGCCTGGCAAGTGGGTACACTTGCCAAGTCGAACTGGCTGTTTAAAACTGCACACACAGACACTGTAATGGCAGGTCTGTGTCATGTTCACAGGGCTACTAATGTGGGTGGCACAACCAGTGTTGCATGCCCACTAGTAGCATTTGAGTCACAGGCCCGGGGCACCTCTAGGACACATTACTAGGGACTTATTAGTAAATCAAATATGCCAATTATGGATTAACCAATCCACAGTACAATTTATATGGGGAGCACTTGCACTTTAGCACTGATTAGCAGTGGTAAAGTGCGCAGAGACAATAAACCAGCAAAACAGTCCAAAACCAGGACATCAGAAGGCAAAAAGACAGGGGAGACACGCTAAAAACCTGCCAGGTCTAACAATATATTTTTAAATTGTGAGTTCAGAGAATCCAAACTCCAAATATCTATCTGCTCCCAATGGGAAATTACACTTAAAAGATATTCAAGGCAATCCCCATTTCACCCTATGGGAGAGATAGGCTTTGCCATAGTGAACACCGAAATTAGCAGTATTTCACTATCAGGACATGTGAAAGACACCAAGTCCTACCTTTTAATTATGCTGCACCCTGCCCATGGGGCTGCCTTGGGCCTACATTAGGGGGGCTTACATGTAGTAAAAGGGAAGGTTTGGGCCTGGCAATTGGGTGTACTTGCCAGGTCGAAATGGCAGTTTAAAACTGCCCACATAGACAATGCAGTGGTAAGTCTGAGACATGTTTACAGGGCTACTCATGTGGGTAGGCACAATCAGTGCTGCAGGTCCATTAGTAGCATTTGATTTACAGGCTCTGGGCACACATGTTGTACTATGCTAGGGACTTACTAGTAAATCAAATATGCCAATCATGGATAAACCTATCACAGAGAGCACTTGCACTTTAGCACTGGTCAGCAGCAGTAAAGTGCCCAGTGTCCTAAAGCCAGCATAAACTAAATGGAGCACACAGTCAAAACGCAAAACGTTTTCAATGCACAGTGTGGGAGGTAAAAGACAACCATAAGTGGGCTACACACACCTCTGGGCGCCAGTGCACTGCATCCTCTGCACCAATGACAGCTATCTTCCTGGCTGCGTGTACACCTATGAGGCAGGATGAGCATTTGCACAGTGAATGGTTCTAGACCAGAACTAGAACACAAATGCTCACAGCATGCATCAGTCACCTTATCTGCTCTGGCTTATCCTAAGTGTGGAAATATGGACTGAGAATCTATGAAAGGGAGAGGCCACATTTTTTGTGTGAGCTATGGCTCAGGTCTCAAAAAGCCCAAACAATCAATTTTCATCTTAATAAACAGGTAGATTTTTGGCTCAAACATGAAAGCCTTCCTCACCTCTTAGACAACTGTATGTCATACAAATGCAATAACACCAAAACATTACAGCAAAGAAATAAATGAGTTCATACGTCCAAACCAATTGAGATAAAAAGCTAAAATTAAGATTTAAATGACTCCAAACTGAAGAAAATCTGATGTAGCAATCAGGAGTTAATGAAAAATAAAAAAACGTTCAATAAGAAACATCAAGAACTACCTTCATCGACTACCCAAACCTACCAAGAGCACCAAATGAATCCACTGAATCCATAGATAATAACCAGGACCTTTTGGTGCCTCCCTAAACTGAGCAACCTACACAGACCGAGGTTGATTTAGACAAGTATAACCCTAGTAGATTCCCTATACACCACTAGTGTAAACCTATATATATTACCTAGATAAAAACAACAGATAACCTGTGTGTGTGACTGTTTGGTTATGATAAAACGAGGTTTAACAAAAGAAGCAATGGAAACAGTAGAATCAATGTAACTAAATGGACCACGATTGACAGCTACTTATGCACTCTCTATAGTCAACCCACAACAAAACACTGTTGGATATAATTTGTTAGTTTGCTCAAGTCATAAAGTGTAGAGCACTAAGAAATTGGCACTTTTTCGGCTAAAATGAGATAGAAGAAGGCTGGGAATGTTGTTTTGGTGGTTCATCCTGATCCAAAAATATACCTTTTAATTTTACTAGAGGTTGAAATTGTCTAACTCCCAGTTTTAGAAAACACTGTCCAACCTTACAGAAATATATAGATAGGCAGCAGGCTAATAGTTCCAAGTTGTTGAAGAAGTTACATCACAACTCCCGGTCTGCAACTAGTACCTGGCTTTTCTTTGCCTCAGCTCTAATTCCCTAATTCCCCAGATCCTTCTTCACTGTCCAGATACAGCGTAGGAATTTCACATAGGCTGTCTCAAAATAATGCCTTGTTAGCAGTGGTTTGCTGGTTCTCTTCCAGATGAAAGCAGAGTCCACTGTCTCCAGGAGTTACAGCCCTCTCCAACTTCAGGATAGCAGTTCGAACAGGCTCCTCTGCACAAGATCCCTGGATCCCTTTGTTCATGTGGGCCCCAAAAGACTATCTTTCTTAGACCTGGGAGTAGACCTTCAGTCCTAAAGATTTAAGATGAAGTTGGAGAAAAAAACTCTCTACAGTCCTCTAACTGGTGGATGGAAATTCTTCCACCATATATCACAAAATACTTTTCTTCTTTTGGTACAACCAGCTCCCATCGAGTGTTCATGCAGCAATTTTTAAGAGCCACGCTCAGTAAATCCACAATCACTGTCACTTTGCCAAGTATTTGCATCAGACTGACTCATTACCAGAGTCAATCATCTTGCTTTCCCAACTACTCTCCAGCCCTCACCAAACTCTCACCAAGGATAGCCTACTCCTGCCTTCAAAGGATTAAAGAAAATCCCCACACCTTGCATGGAAGTGATCACTATGGCTGGGAAGTGTCTCCCCACAAAGAGAACAAGGGCCTGATTTAGATGAAAATAAGTTACTTACCTGTAACCGTAGTCCTCCAGTATTAGTATCTTTCATAGATTCACATGGTTGAATCATTCCCCGTTGTCAAAGTGGGAGTCCCACAGTAACCTATAAAGCAGTGGAGTTCAACCTGCTTAGAAGTCAATCTTAGAGACATTCACTTTTACAGCTTGTTAGTATCATTAAAAATGATTCAAAGTCCATCCAATCAGGGGACAGCATCCATTAGAACCCTCACCACAGAGGCTCCAGTCCCTCAGAGTTTCCATACAAGAGTGAGGTAGAAGCAAAGAGCAATAAGGGGAGTCTCTATGGGGAGGATATTGGGTAACGTGAATCTATGAAAGATACCAATACTAGAGAACTACAGCTAAAGGTCTAACTTATTTTCTTCTCTAGTATTAGATCTTTCATAGAGTCACATGCTTGAATCAGAATAGTCAGCAGTTTGCATATGTAACTAACAGTATTGCCAAAAGGAAACGGATGGTGGGAAAAAGGAATTGGAATTTGGTTCACCTTATTGGTATAGATGGCGTAAAACAGCTTGCCCCACTGCAGCATCGAACTTGTCAGCCGCGTCCAGACAGTAATGCTGGGTGAAAGTGTGCCTGGTGGACCATGTTGCCACTCTGCAGATCTGCTGAATCAGTACACCAGCAAGGTGGCCCTGGATGTAGATAAGGCTCTTGTTGAATAGGCCTTGAATCTGCGCGTCAAAGGTTTTCCTGCTTTAACATTGCAGAATTGGATGGCGGCTGCAATCTACCTTGCGACAGAGAACTTGGCAGTTGGAAATCCTTTTCTTAAATTAACAAACATTACAAACAACTGATCTGTTTTGCTAAATTGGCGTGTTCTATGTATATAGATCTTAATGCACCTTTGAACATCCAAAGCGTGGAGAGATTGTTCTGCCCTTGTTTGAGGATTTGGAAAACATGTTTTTAAAACAATGGGTTTGTTAAGATGAAACTCTAAAGGTATTTTGAGTATGAATTTAAGGTTAGTTCTCAAGACAACACTGTCTTTCTTGTATTGTAAAAAAAAAACCTTTATGGTAAATGCTTGTAGTTCACCAACCCTTCTAGCTGATGTAAGATCTAGTAATAATACCATTTTCCAAGTGAGATATTTTAAGCCTGCCTTGTGGACTGGTTCATATGGGGTTTTCATTACTTGGTTTAACATGATGTTGAGATGCCAAGCAGGAGGTGGCTCCTTCACAGGAGGGGAAACCCTGAAAAGCCTTTTGATGAACTGTTTGATGATCCTTAATGACCAAAGGGGGGGGTGGATTTGTCAGCTCTCCTGAAGTGAGATATTGCCACTAGGTGTACCCTTATGGATGAATGTGCAAGGCCAGATTTTGCTAGATGTAGGAGATATGGCAAAATCTGCTAAGGGGTTGAAGAGAATAGGTGTATGCTATTTTGATGGCAACAAAATACAGAAACGTTTCGACTTTAGCTTATATACATGTTGGTGGAGTCCGCTCTAACCTTAGCCAGGATTTCTCTACAATCCGTGAAAATGTCCAGATTTTCGAACTCATGGAACTCAGGAGCCAGGCCAATAAACGTAGAGATGTCAATTCAGGTGCAGTTTCTGGCCCTTGTTCATTGTTAACTATGTCGGACTGGGCATCAGTTAGATGTGGGGCTGTTGGGAAACGAGGACTAGCTCTGTGTACCAGAACTGCCTGGGACATTTGGGAGCAATGAGGATGAGTCAGCATTGTTCTCTATTCATTTTCCTTATTATCTGTGGGATTAAATGAATCAGGGGAAAAGCGTATGCAAATATTTTTGACCATCTTATTGAAAATGCATTCCCCCACGATCCTTACTGGTGATGCCAGCTTGCGTACTACTGGCATTTGCGGATGCTCCTAGTTGGAAACAGGTCTAGTCGCGGTGTGCCCCACTGAGTGAAGATATCTTGTAGGAGTTGATAGTTGAGTTCCCATTTGTGGCATGTGGAAGTCAACCTGCTTAGTATGTCTGCCAGCACATTTGATGCCCCTGGTAAATGCTCCGCACTCAGTGATATCTTGTTCTGTACAGCCCACTTCCAGATCTCCTGTGCTTGTTGTGACAGGGCTTTTGATCTGTTCCTCCCCTTTTGTTTAAGTAGTGCATGCAGGTGATGCTGTCTGTTCTGATGAGAACGGATGAGCCTGCAACTCTGGGAAGGAACAAGAAGAGAGCTAGAGCTGTGGCCTTTAGCCCCAGATGATTTATGTGCAGTTTCTCTTCGGAGGTGAACCATTTTCCCCTGACTGAGAGATCCTGCAGATAAGAGCTCCGTCCCTCAAGGGGTGTGTCTGTCGTGAAGACAAAGTCTGCCACCTGTGGTAGAAATGTCAATCCTCTTGATATATTCTCTTTCAGAACCCAACATTGAATGGATGAGACCATTATTAGGATCATTCGAATGATATAGTTGAAAGATTCCTGTGCTTGCGTCTACTGTTTGTCTAATTTTTCCTGTAATGGACGCATGTGCAGTCTGCAATTTGGAATTAGGAGAATACAAGAGGATAGCATTCTCAGGAGCGACTTGTACAGTTGAACTAAAATGGACTCTTTTTTTGGAAATCTTTTTGGCTAATAGCTGGATCTTGTTCTGTTGTTTCAGAGAGATGGAAGCTTTGTCCGTCTTGGTGTATAGAACTGCACCGAGGACGTTTAGCCTTGTCTTCGGAGTGAGAGATGACTTTTGTATGTTCGATGTGAGACCTGGTTTTTTTTAACGAGAGGCACAGGTTTGTATAGGCTGTTGCTTTTTGAGACGTTTGAGCCTTGATTAGCCAATCATCCAAGTGTGGGAATACTTTCACTCCTTTCTGCCTCAGGTCAGCTGCCACAGGTGCGAGACATTTGGTGAATATGCGAGGGGCTCACTTTAATCTAAAAGGGAGAGCCTTGAACTGGTAGTGGGTGCTGACTACTTGGAATCGGAAGTACTTTCAATGTTTGAGATGAAAGGGGATATGGAAATATAGCTCCTGGAGGTTACAAGCTGTCATATGGTCCCCATGATTGAAAAGATTTAAGATATCTTGTAAGGTGACCATCCAAAATTACTGCTTTTTATATACTTTTTTAGCTTTCAAAGATCTAAGATCAGGCGCCAGTCTTATTTTTTCCTGATGAGGAAGAAACAGGAGTAGGAACCGATTCCCTTCTGAGACTTCTGAACTTCTTCTATTGTCCCATTTTTATCATAAAAGAAACTTCCAACAGTAGCTGTTTTAAATGTGGAAGGGGTGATCCTTTGGAAGGGACATTTGGTGGTTTGTTGACAAATTCGAGAACCCGTCTGCCCTATGTTATACCAGACCATTGATGACGGAAGTGAGAAATACGACCTCCAAGATGTTTTGTGTAGGCTGTAACCAGCACTGAAGTAAGGTCACTGTTTGCTTGCAGTGTCTTGCCCTTAGGTGGGCTGTTTTCCTCTTGTTGGCTGTTTGGAAGCTGTTGAAGGTGGTTGTCTGTACTGTTGCACATCTTGCAAATGAAATTGCCCTTGATAAGGCTGATATTGCTGCCTATAGGACTGAAATCCTCCTCTATAGGAAAAAGCGCTCCTGCCCCTAGCTCCTCGAAAAGACTGCCTCTTCATTTGCAATGTTCCCACGTATGTCAGTATCCGTATCGGTCTTGATGGTTTGGAGAGTGTCATCGATATGTTTGCTGAACAATGCTTCGCCATCATAAGATATGTCAAAATTTTGCTCTGTACTTCTGGTCTGAAAGATGTTGCTTTCAGCAAGGCCTGCCTGCTGAGTACAGCTGCTCCCGCTAATTGCCGAAATCCTATTGAAGAGATATCAATAGTCCAGTCTATTATCTCAGCAGAGGCTCAATCACCCTCATGGATAATCTTTCTGGCTTCTTCCTCAGATTCTTCTGGCAGAAGATCTATAAATTGGGACATATCCCACCATATTTGCCTGTCAAATCTTCCTTGAATTGCTAGGGAATTAGCTGCCCGCACAGTGAGTGCTGCCGTGCTTGAAAACCACTACCTAATAGAGTCAAGGAGGCACTCGTCTCTATCAAGTGGTGTAGTGATAGGTGCGTAAGGGTTCTTCTAGCGCCTTTGAGCCACTTGACTGATAACCAAGTCTGGCTTGGGGTGGCATTCCGGTGAATCATCGGCGCTTTGTATTTGTTGTCCAGCCTGGGTATGACTGCTAAAACAGTGGCTGGGTTTTTCATAGTGCGAATGTCCTCTTGCCAGATAAAGTCTACTATGGGTAATGCCTTCACCGATTTCTTCATGGGCTCTTTAAAATCGTACAGGAAGCAGTCTGCCTGCTTAGTGGTTAAAGGCAATTGGAAGTGCTTTGCTGCTCGTTCCACGTTATCATGAAACGCCCCCATATTGTCTGGTGGTGAGTCCACTGGAGGTGACAGATTGGAGATCGTGGGTGTATTATGTAATCATCCAACTTAGTAGTGGTTGACGTCAGATCCCTTATCTCCCCTTTTTCTTTTTAATCCCCTTCTGAAGTGTCAGGGTCATCTGCTGGTGGATCTGCCAGTGGTAGTGTAGGAAAGTACCCTCTTTTTGGCATGGTTACCCCCACTTTTCGCCTGCAGTCAGTGTGTTTTGACTGTGTTCACTGGGATCCTGTTAACCAGGTCCCCAGTGGCTGTGCTCTCACCCACTAAATTTGGTTGCTTGGGACATCACACAACCCACATTTGGCGTACTGGTGCCCCCATATAAGTCCCTAGTATATGGTACCTAGGTACCCAGGGCATTGGGGCACCAGGGATTCCCCATGGACTGCAGCATGAATTATGCCGCCCATGGGAACCCATGTAAAATGTGTCTGCAGGCCTGCAATTGCAGCCTGCATGAAAAGGTGCATGCACCCTTTCCCTTCAAGTCACTGCACCAGGTCACTGTAAGCCACCCCTATGGTAGGCCCTCCTAGCCCAGAGGGCAGGGTGCTAGTACCTGTGTGTGAAGGCACCCCTACATGAGCAGAGGTGACCCTACGAACTCCAGCTCCATTTTCCTGGACTTCGTAAGTGCGTGGAAGCCATTTTACCTATGTACTGGATACAGTCCATTATGTAGCTGTGTCCAGCTACATAACGGTAACTTAGAACCTGGACATGTTTGGTACCAAACATGTCGGAATCATACCCCAATACTGTTGCCAGTATTGGTTGTCTGATTCCATGCACTCTGGGGGCTCCTTAGAGGACCCCCAGCTTTGCTCCTACCAGTTTGCAAGGTTTTCACGGACAGCCTGCGATGATGCCATCCTATAGACAGGTTTCTTCCCTCCTGCTGCTTGACCAGCTCAAGCACAGGAAGGCAGAACAAAGGATTTCCTTTGGGAGAGGAAGGCAACACCCTCTCTCTCCCTTTGAAAATAGGTGTTACATGGCTTGGGAATTGTAGCCTCCCCAAACCACTGGTATGCATTGAAGGGTACATTTGGTGCCCTCCTTGCAAAAAACGGTTTGCACCAGTCCAGGGTCCCCTGGTTCCTGCTCTGGCACGAAACTGCACAATGGAAAGGGGGGTAACCACTCCCCCTCCATCACCACCCTAGAGGTGGTGCCCAGAGCTTCTCCAGGTGGCCTCTTGATTCTGCCATCTTGAATCCAAGATGGGCAGAGACCTCTGGGAGCATCTGAGTGGCCAGGACAGGCAGGTGGCATCACAGCCCTCCCGATAGGTGGTCACCCTGCTAGGTGACCAGTCCCCCTTCTAGGGCAATTTAGGGGATCCCTCTTGGAGGGGTCCTCAGATTCGACGTGCAAGATTCCAGCAGGACTCCTCTGCATCGTTTACTTCACCTTCTGGCTACTGGAACTGCCACTGGACCCTCCAGGAACCGACAACCAGCAACTACAGCGACAACTCTGCTCTGCAACATTGTTTCCACAGCTCCTTCCAGCAACTGCAACATTTCCCCGGCTGTGCATCTTCTAAGGGCGATAAGAAGGCATCTCCCTTGGAGTGAAGGAGTCACTCCCCTGCATCCTGAGGCACCAACTGCAACGACAACCGACCGCGTGGATCTCTTCTTTTCTAGAGCTGCGTGGATCCTGCATCATGGGTGTTGGTCTGGAGTGGTCCCCTTGGTCCTCTCTACCAGCTGTCCAACTAGGGAGATGGTAAGCCCTTGCATCCCCACACAGGACAGTACCCCGTGCACCGAGTCTCTTGCAGCTACCAAGGCTTGTTGGCATCTCCTTCAAGGGATCTTCAGGCTCCCTGTAGCCCCAGTCCCCAGCACTCTTCACTGTGACGCACAGTCCTCTGCATGCTTCTCCAGCGACGTGGGACTCCTTTCTAGGTGTGCTGTGTGGGCCTCACTGTGACTCCTGTGCTTGCTGCCTGTGGGTTCGCCTGTGGGGGTTGCCTCCTCTTCCTGTGACTCTCCTCACTGCTGAGGGTCACCCGGGACTCCCCTCCGTGGATTGAGAACCTGCTGGTCCCCGGCAGCTCTGCATTTCTTCTGCCATTATATTTGCCTTTGCCAAGGCTTGTTGGTGGTCGTCATTGAGGTCATCAACGATCTCTTCGATGGATGTTTTGACATCAGAGAGACAGGGGGTTTCTTCATAGATGGTGCAGTTAATATTAATTTGCAGGAGATTATGGTCATCAAAGCTAGCGGAGACGAGGAAATCATCCTCTGTGGTACTGCAGCAGTTAATTTTGACACCATGGTGGTGGATCTTGTTGACAAGGTTTTTGTCGAGGATGAAGACATTTTTCATTTTTTAACAGAAACGGTCTCTTCTGATAAAAGAAGCAATTTTGAAGTTTTTTTAGAGAAACTTCTTTCACAACTAGTGTTGCAGGTTATCAAGAGACCTTAGAGGAACCTTTTATTTTTTTTGTAAAAATCTCCTCAGATTTTTT
Source organism: Pleurodeles waltl (assembly GCF_031143425.1). NCBI lineage: Eukaryota > Metazoa > Chordata > Amphibia > Caudata > Salamandridae > Pleurodeles > Pleurodeles waltl. Next base: position 966,825,806 of record NC_090445.1, read on the forward strand.
TACTTTGCAGATGGTGAGACTTTTAAGGGCCTTTCTGGCTTATTCTGAAGACTCGTCCTCCTTAGATCCGGCTTTCTTGTGGGACTTTTCAGTTTTTGAAGAGTCATCGCTCTCTTCTTCAGAAACTGGGTGTTCCTTTGATTTAAGCCTCTGTAACCACACGTTTAGACTTCCCTCCTTCAGGGTTTTCTGGGAGAAAGTGTGGCAGATCTTACAGTCTTTGACTTTGTGCTCAGGATAGGGACAGTAAATAAACTCTTTATGAGGGTCCTCTAAATGGAATCTCTTTTTGCCACAGGTCTTACATGGTTTAAATACTTCATTCTGACATGGTCACAGAATTCTAGGCAGATATAAGATGAAAAATATATCTGACCTGAGAAGCATCTTCCTGAAAGTAGCTATTTTGATGTATAAACTGAGCAGAGCCCAGGGAGACTCTGATCACACGATCTGCGGTAGAAAATCTGAGGGCCTGGAGCCTCTTTGGTGAGGGTTCTAAAGGGTACTGTCGCCTGACGGGATGGACTTTGGGTCATTTTTAATGATACTAACAAGCTCTAAAAGTGAATATCTCTAACTTTGCCTTCTATGCAGGTTGTACTTTACTGCTTTATAGGTTAATGTGGGACTCCCACTTCGACGACACGGAATGATTCAACCATGTGAATCTATGAAAGATTCAATAGTGGAGGACTTGGCAGCAATGGTCTCGATGCTGGCTTTCTGTCAAAAAACCAGTCCGCTGTCTTGGCGGTCTGCCCGCCCGATTTAGAAGTTGGCAGAACCACAGAAGAGAGACCACTGAGTCACATCGACTCCGGCAAGAATCTTTAGCCGCCTTGGCGGTGGCATCGAGATTTGGGGCTAACGGCGGGACTTGAGTCACCATTACCACTAAGAAGATTTGGATGTGCCTTACTGCCAAGCCAAGCCAACTGTTGGCAGTCCAACCTCAACATCTGAGTTAGCGGATTGGGGGGGGAGGAATAAGGTAAAACCCTACCCTTTTTCCCCATTCCACTTCCATTTTTGACTGGACATGACTGGGCAACACCTTCTGTCCCTGCTGCCACTGGACCATGGAGAAAACACAACTTCCTTCTCTTCTGACAGGTAGATAACCTGCTTTGGCTGTGTATGTTGTGTGGTTACTGCATATGAGCTCGGGACCACTGCAGTCATATACATGTCACAGTAATTTTTTTAATTACTGTGACATGCATATGTCAGGAATACATTTGTGTAAGACATTGATGGGGACTCACTGGTACATGACACATTTCTCCCACATACACAACTGTCCTTGTGGTGTCAGTATTCAATGGCAAATGAATGCTGGCACCACAGTAAGGTTACATTCACACCCATCCACTATGTCCATGTGTGAACGTGGCAGGGAGACCTGTACCCCTGAGGCTGTGCTACCAGTTGTGCATGTGAGTTAGTACATGTATGTATGTGTGCGATGCGATTGGCTGGATGAGGTGAAGGGAGATGGAGTGGGTGATGTGGTTGTGTCTGTATGTGTGCCACTTGCATTTGGGTTCGATTTTGTTGTGTACGGTTGGTTGTGTGTTGTGTTGCTGTGTGTAACATTCAGGTGACTGTTGTGTGGTCTTCGTTGTCGTGATGTGTGTAGTTGTGCTTGTGACACGTGTGGAGTGTCAACAATGTGTGTGTGTTGTGTCATGGATGTACAGCAATGTGTGTTTCCGGCATGTTCATGTTGTGTTGTGGTGGAGTGGCAATGGATATAAGTACGTATGAGGTGTGTTGTGCAGTGTGTTGTGCAGTGTGTAGTGCAGGTGGACACATATGGCTAAGGTACAGTGTGTGTGTGACTTACCTCTATTCCATGGCCAGTGCCATTGTATGATATCCATTGGGCCAGCGACAGTCTTCCTCCCTCAGCAATCTGCCACCAGTACACCACGTGCAGGACTGTAACATTTAAATAGGGTTGAAGGAAACCCACCAAGCTGACGGCTAGGAGGAGCACTCTGTTATGGTGGTCTTTGTCTCAGCTGCAATACGTCTCAATACTGTGGGTTAAACACCATCAACTCAATTTCTTTTCAGGGCCACCACAGCCATGTATTGGTTGTAAGACCGCCAAGATCTAAATCAGGCCCCAAGTGTCACTGCACTTCTAACATGAAAATGTAGCTAGGTATGCTGTAGCAGATCACTGTACTGCAAGCGCTTGAAGCTACGTAGTTGGCCACTGCTGTTTTAGAGAAGATGAGATGCAATGTAGGATAATTCTGCCACTGAAACTAGCTCCTTTGCTAATTAATAAGCAGCCAGGTCATAAAATGTAGGCAAGCTCAATCCAGACTTGTTGAAAAACAAAACACAAATCAAACTAAAAAGCTTACTGGTTCCCCACCAAATATTTAAGGCTAGCAGACTCATTTCCCAGGATCAAGCATACTGCTTCCCCTTGCTACTTTACAACCCATCTCCGAATTCTGGTAGTTAAGGAGTGATAATAATTAAAAATCAAGTGTTTCAGCTGATTTTGTATATACTTATCCAGCCACATGCTGCAGATTTGAAGTCTTCATCATTTTCGGAGCAAAAATCTGAGAAATTACATTTATGCCAAACAATTACACTTTAAACCACAGACCTCTGCACCCTTTGTAAAACGACGGGCTATAAGCATGTTAACTTTATATATGCAAGTGGTTAAATATATCCCTGAAATTACATGTCGGATTTAAACTTGGTGCAGATGTACAAAACCTTTGCACATATTTACAAATTACTTACTCAGATGTGACATATACCCAGTTAAACACAAAAAATGTGTTTCAGGTTTAAAGCACGTGACAAAAAGCAGACAGTTGTTTAGCAGGACTCAGCTGCTGCTGAACCTAACATCAGTTGTGCTCATGTTTGAAAAAACAATAGAGAGCTAGAAGGTAGACAGCTCTTTGTAAAGAAGATTAATTACATTAATACTTGGCTTTGAGAAAGGAAATTTTCACCAATACAAAATAAAAAACGATACATATTACGTTCCTGCATAGAATAGACTGGATGACTGAAAACATGCAAAGAGTGTTTTAATATAATTTGATGATTATTGTTGTAACATGTAACATGTTTATATACAAATGTACTATGCAAGTGTGCAAACCTCTGTGATGACTTCAAGAAAGTCAGCCTGTGAGAATTTACAAAACTGCACGTGTTTTGTGGATGCTACTTAAAATGAAACACAGGCAACGAGGACTTTTCCTACAAGTAGCATTATTAAGGGCATGCAGAGGACTGGCCATGGTATAGGTGATTAAAGATGTTTATAATCCAATGGCGCAGCTACATACTGCAGTTAAATGTTGCAGAATTACAATCTGGAAATATTTGGAATGCCCTATAGCAACATTTCCCAAACTGTGGGTCAGGACACGCTGGTGGGTTGCGAGCTGATTTTTGGTGGGCTGTGAAAGTCCTGGTCTATATATATGTAAAATGGTTAGCACTGCTTTTGCACCAGTGCAAAGATGATGAATTACATCCCCAAGTCCATTTTTTAAACAAATCCTTAGAGCAAGACTCTGGGTGACCTCACTGTATGTGCTGCTACTGTTTTTTTGCTTCACAAAGCCATTTCAACAGATAATTCGATCACGGTACACAAACATACACAACAATACCACTTGTGTATGATTTTCATACATAAATTGAGAAACATGGATATGGCCTAAAGGCCGGAGCTGCTCGGCTTTGAATCAGGGGAACCAGGTTTGAGGCCCAGAGGTGGCTCAATACCCTTTGTTTCTAGGTATATTACTTAATATACTGTGCTAGACATAAAATTAATCTGGCCTTCTGTAATTTAATCTGGTGCTCAAGTAGAGCGATCTAATGCTCTTGAGCCATGTTTGTGCTAAATAAAACTGCAAAATACATATACATGGAATTTAAAATGCACCACTGGGCCTCCTTTTAACATAAACCCCAACATGACTTACCCCATATTCTGCGCAGATGGGGGTTTTCAAATTTGCTAAAATCACTGGTATCAACACAAGATTTTTCAGAAGCCTTCTGAAAATTGTTCCAGTTCCAGACTCCAGTGTAGGTCACCATCTGCCACTTTTATGTGCAGATCAATATCTTGGCCACAGTCCGATATCCAAGGGTATGGTTAATGCCATGATGTTTACAAACAACTGTTGTTATTACATTAAATAATAGCCTCTGCCTCATGTCCATTAAAGTGTGGTACTAAAACGTTTGGGGAGCTCTGCCTTATGCAACAAATAGAACAGATACACCAACTGCTGTGATCATGATGGAGAGTAGTTAGAAGGGGAACAACCTGATCACTATCTTATTAATGATAGATTAATATAACCTGTTGGAAAATGACGCTCTCTAAAGGACCACCCCCAAACCTTTTGCCTTACTCCTCCTCTTTTTCTGACCTTGTTTTTGTTGGCTTCGGGACTCTGAGCTATTTACCACTGTTAACCTCTTAGCTGCTGGGCCTTTCCCCCCCCCCCAGTGCTCAGCCCTTTTTTGGCTATTTGGGGTAGTCCGCGCTTAGGCCTTCATAACTTTTTGTCCACATAAGCTATCCACGCCAAATTTGCGTCCTTTTTTCCAACATCCTAGGGATTCTAATGGTACCCAGAGTTTGTGGATTCCCCTGGAGGAGACCAAGAAATTAGCCAAAATACAGTGAAAATGTTGTTTTTTTCAAAATAATGGGAAAAAAGGGCTGCCGAAGAAGGCTTGTGGTTTTTCCCCTGAAAATGGCATCAACAAAAGATTTCTGGTGCTAAAATCACCATCTTCCCACCTTTCAGGAACGGGCAGACTTGAATCGGAAAACCACATTTTTCAACACAATTTTGGCATTTTACTGGGACATACCCAATTTTTACTATTTTTTGTGCTTTCAGCCTCCTTCCAGTTAGTGACAGGAATGGGTGTGAAACCAATGCTAGATCCCGGAAAGCTAAACATTTCTGAAAAGTAGACAAAATTCTGAATTCAGCAAGGGGTCATTTGTCTAGATCCTACAAGGTTTTCCTACAGAAAATAACAGCTGAAATAAAAAAATATTGAAAGTGAACTGAAAAAAACAGCCATTTTTCTCCACGTTTTACTCTGTAACGTTTTCCTGTAATGTCATATTTTTTAAAGCAATATCCCGTTACGTGTGCTGGACTCTTCCGGTTGCGAGGATATATAGAGCTTGTAGGTTCATCAAGATCCCTAGGTACCCAGAGCCAATAAATGAGCTGCACCTTGCAATGGGTTTTCATTCTATACCGGGTATACAGCAATTCATTTGCTGAAATATAAAGAGTGAAAAATAGGTATCAAGCAAACCTTTGTATTTCCAAAATGGGCATAAGATAAGGTGTTGAGAAGCAGTGGTTATTTGCACATCTCTGAATTCCGGGGTGCCTATACTAGCATGTGAATTACAGGCCATTTCTCAAATAGACGTCTTTTTTACACACTGTCTTACATTTGGAAGGAAAAAATGTAGAGAAAGACTAGGGGCAATAACACTTCTTTTGCTATTCTGTGTTCCCCCAAGTCTCCTGATAGAAATGGTACCTCACTTGTGTGGGTAGGCCTTATGCTCGTGACAGGAAACGCAACATGGACACATCACATTTTTACATTGAAATCTGACGTGTTTTTTGCAAAGTGCCTAGCTGTAGATTTTGGCCTCTAGCTCAGCCGGCACCTAGGGAAACCTAGCAAACCTTGGCATTTTTGAAAACTAGACACCTAGGGGAATCCACTAAGAGGTGACTTGTGGTGCTCTGACCAGGTTCTGTTACCCAGAATCATTTGCAAACCTCAATATTTGGCTAAAAAAACAAATTTCGGTGACAGAAAGTTCTGGAATCTGAGAGGAGCCACAAATTTCCTTCCACCCAGCGTTCCCCCAAGTCTCCCGATAAAATTGATACCTCACTTGTGTGGGTAGGCCTAGTGCCCGCGACAGGAAATGCCCCAAAACACAACGTGGACACATCCCATTTTTTCACAGAAAACAGAGGTGTTTTTTGCAGAGTGCCTACCTGTAGATTTTGGCCTCTAGCTCAGCCGGCACCTAGGGGAACCTACCAAACCTGTGCATTTTTGAAAACTAGAGACCTAGGAGAATCCAAGATGGGGTGACTTGTGGGGCTCTGACCAGGTTCTGTTACCCAGAATCCTTTGCAAACCTCAAAATTTGGCCAAAAAAACACTTTTCCTCACATTTCGGCGACAGAAAGTTCTGGAATCTGACAGGAGTCACAAATTTCCTTCCACCCAGCGTTCCCCCAAGTCTCCCGATAAAAATGGTACCTCACTTGCGTGGGTAGGCCTGGCGCCCACGAACGAAAATGGCCCAAAACACAACGTGG